>NC_071293.1:15432466-15478956 GCF_943737925.1 Anopheles nili | reverse complement strand
ACCAACAAATTTCATCTCAAAAAAAGCTGTTTACCAAATTATTTACTGACAACGAATCTGTGACTAACGCCAGTTACAAAGTTGCATATATCTCGGCTAAAAGAGGTAAACCGTTAACTGATGGTGAACTACAGAAGGAGTGTATGGTGGAAGTAGTCCAAGAACTGAATCCCAAAATGTTTAAAAGATTCCCAAAGTTGTCCTTGAGTGCCAATACCATTGCACGTCGTGTGGAAGATATCGTTAAAACATCGTAGATAAAAAAAAGAAGAGCAAAAAACTTTCGATATAAAAAAAACTTTCGATATCCAATGGACGAATCGTTGGGCATTTCATCAACCTCGCAGCTTCTTGTGTTTATCAGAGGAGTGGATAAAAACCTGATTGCATAACAAGAATTGGCTGCCATGCGTATTGTTGCGAATGCATCAGAGGGTAGCACGGCGAAGAATAAATACGCCGTTTTTAATTTGCACCTTGTCTTCATTAGACGCCGCATTAAAAGTTCAGACGTAAATTCTATCGTCGATTTTTTGGCAACTGCTCTTTTACCCACTCCTCTGCCGTTTTACTACTCCCCGTTCTTTGACCCACTCGTCCACTCGTTTATCAACACTGGCCCCCAGTTTTTTGATTCGGCAAATCATTCGCTTATCCGTCGACGTCAATTACCGCGATCTTAACTGCCGGTCGCTCGCATGTTTTTCCACTTGTTAAACTTTACGAGCCACGCCGTTGTTGGATTTGATTGCACGTATCACGCGCCCCTTGGGCCAACTTCCACGTGGGACCTTCCCATCAACAATGAGTACAACATCTCCTCTTTAATGGTGGGCGAGGTCGATACCATTTCGTCCTTCGCGTTATCGTTGGTAAATAGGACGCAATCCATTTTTTCAAAAAAAAAAAGTTGGCATACAGTTGCGAGGTTTTCCAGTTGTTACGCAACGTATCTGGCGAATCGGTGTATGGTACCAGAGTGTTTACTCCAGCCGATGATTCTAACAGGAAGTGGTTTGGGGTGATGAATCATCTTGTTCCCGATCAACTGATACGTCTGTCAGCGGCCGAGCATTTACTATTTGTTCGAATTCAATCAGCCAGTTGTTAAATATTGCATCCGTTGGGTGTCGCGAGAATTGAATGTTATGCAGGGTCTGCTTAACGGTTCGGACCAACGTCTCCCATGCACCCCCGAAGTACGGTGCCGCTGGAGGGTTGAAGGTCCATTTGGTGTCTTGTAAGCTCATCGCCTCGATCATTTCATCTTCATTTGCCTCCTTTAGCGCTTCCCGGAGTTCACGGTTGGCTCCGAAAAAAATTGGTCCGTTTGTCTGAAAAGATTTTAGCCGGTGTTCCGCGGCGAGCGATAATGTTTCGAAGAATACATGGGCTAGTCGACAAGGAAGGCACTGCTTTAGTGTGGATTGACGCACCGTTAAACAGGTAAACAGTACACCCCATCGTTTCTGTATCTTCCGTCTGCCTACAACAACGAAGGGTAAAAAATAGTCGATTCCAGTATAGGTAAACGGGCGTATAAACGGTGAGAATCGAGCCGCTGGAAGATCTCCCATCATAGGCTCGAAAATGGAAGCATTCCTCACCTTGCAAAACTGGCAACTGGCTCTTACTGTATGACAGGCCCTTCGTAAGGTCGTAATGTCCTACTTCTCCCGGAATATCGTTCAAGACCGTTTGGTTCGTTCATACAGCCGTTCTGGTGTATGTACCGGCGATGATAGTCGTTAACTTTAAAATCAGTGACATAGCCACCTTCCGGTAGGATAATGGATCTTTTGATCTCGTGTCCTATTTAAGTACAGGCATCGATTCTTCCTTTGACTCGGAGCATCGCTTCCTTATCCATGTAAGGACTGCGTTTAGCTAGTTGGCTGTTACGAGGCAGGTTTGCACTTCCGTTGCATAGGGGGCTTTGACTGCTTAGCAGGCGATATTCCCCTGGGTATACCTCCTTGATAAAGATGCGTTCGGCTAGTTGAGTTTCCCGACTGATTAATGAACCTGTCTGTCGGTTTATCGGTTGTCGAGTGTTATGTATAAATCGTCATACATACCCAATAGACCATAGCAAACGCTTCCAGCACGAGAATCGATCAAAATCGATCGATGTGCTGATGGCTTCATGGATGTCTTCCGCTGCTCCTCTTCGGTACTTGACACCGGGGGTGACTCGCAGATCCAGCTTTCTTCCACAGACCACAAGAATTTTGGCCCTGTGAACCATAAGCTAGTAGTGATGTGTGTGTTAATTTCAAACCACTTGGTAGCTTCATCGGTGACATTAAAGTGGGTTGATATCCTGTGCCAATCATCGACGTTAGTTTCTTCCAAAATCTCGCCTACGCGGTGTGCTACGAAGGTGCTGTATCGTCGTTGATCAGATCGTAGCCAGCAGATTACATCCTTCGAGTCGGTCCAGAAGAGTGTACTCTCAATCTTCTGTCGGTGACCTTCATTATTGTTTGTGCTAATCGGGTACCGAGTACAGCTGATTGAAGTTCTAATCTAGGAAATGACGCGTACTTGAGCGGCGCCACTCTCGTTTTTCCTCCCACGAGGGCAACTTCAATGTTTCCGTTTTGCACGTATCGGAAGTACGCGACTGCGTCAAATCCATCGATTCCTGCATCTATAAAGATATGAAGCTATTATTATCGGTTAGATCCGTTCGACGACGGTAGCATCGTGGGTTGGAGATCTTTTCGAGATCTGGTAGGCAGCTTTTCCATTTCTTCCATTTCTCGTACTGAGCCTGCGGAATCTTTTCGTCCCAATGTACACCTGCTCTCCACACTTCTTGTAGGATTATTTTTAGAAAAAACATGAGACCGGCGATTAGTCCCAGGGGATCGTATATCGACATAAGTAGACTCAATAGCTGACGTTTGGTAGGTACTACATCATCTAGAAAGTCGTGGAGTGAAGCTGGTATTTTGAATCAAAACGTGTCGGTCTGTAAGTCCCACCACATACCGAGGACTTTACTTGGCGTTGAACTCGGCTCCAGAGTATGGTCTTTATATAGCAGCTAACTGCTTCCGATAAGCTGGAGCACCTCAGCAGAGTTGGACAACCAATTGTGAAGAGGGAATTCTCCCTGTAGGTGGATGAAGTCGTTAGCTAGTGTGATAGCCTCATCTATTTCTTCCACACTCGTCAACATATCTTCGACGGAGTGATCTTCTTTTATGCATTTCGACGCCTGCGGGAATTGCTCCGTGAATCGATCCGCGTTGAAGTTTTTCACAAACTGCGTGAAGCTGGGTGAATAGGATGCCCCAAACGTTATCCGAAGCATAATATATTCGTCCGGTTCTAGTTGTTCGCGATCCCATTTCCAAAGGAAGCGTTAGCTCTGTTGATCTTGCGCTTTGATGCGCATTTGATGATACATCTCTGATATATCCAAACGAGCATATTCTTTTGTTAAATACTCCTTCAGCTCTCTGTTCATAATGTCTCTAAGATGTTTGCCACTGTTCATTATTCGCTAAAGGCATTCCATTCGTTTGAAGGCTAGCGTCCGGTTCTTTGAGAGCACCGTATATTTGTAGCGAAACAGTAGACCTGTTGTGTACCTACCGTCCACTAATTTTGTTGTCGTCGTAGCTTTTCCAACGCTATCTCGTCCTCTTTACATCTTACAATGTCCTTGTGGGATTCACGAGGCTCTTCTAGAGCAAAACTTCTCTTTAAGGCATTATCTAGCCTTATCTTTATGTCTTTGCACTCACAAAGCTGCGTTCGCTCGAAGGACAGCGTTGTATGCTCTCCGCTACTACGTTCATGTATGTCCCACCGTCCGGATATTACCCAGTCAAGGCGAGTTTTCGTAGCTAAAGATTCATCGATGTATCCTTCAACGGTTTTAAGAGGACAGGATGGGTGATAGTTGTCCATGCCTAATAGTATCCGTGGCCTAGTCGCGCTGCATGACGAGATGGGTGACGATGATAAGTGCGAATATTTGGCTGTGAGCTGGTCGTTTTTGGACTTTGATTTGGTAAGCCTAACTAGCGGACGGTACGGATGGCGGGTACTTTGTATTAGTGATCCTGTCCTCTAATGCCTGAGAAGTTGATGGTAACCTCTACGGACACCGCTTCGTCACGGTGCTGGCCCCCGGTCCAACTAAGACTAAGAGGTTTTGGGTTATCGCTTGTACCGAGCTCCTTTATTAGCACCTGCTTCATAAGACTAACAGACGACCCTTCATCCATTCACTTGCACTTCTGGTCCATGAGCGTGTAAAGTAACTGGTATATATCGCAGTAGCACATCGCGAAGAGGCTCTGTGGAATGTGAGTTGATACTTTTGTACCTATTAAGGTGCGCATCCAGGTGGTGACTGTGGAAGAGTGTGTGATGTCTTTTCGCGCATCCACTCTTGTCGCAGCATTACGGTAGTCGGCACTGATTCTGATGTTTTAGTAGGCAATATTGACATTAATGGTGTACTTTGACAATCTTCCAGCGGTCTTCGGCACTTTTCCTTATTAACGTATCGCAATCGTTCAGGCAATTACAACCTTCGTCGCAGGAGCATTTTCGCTCCTCTGCGCCTCGATCCGAACGGGTCGCTAGCGAGCACCTTCCTGGCGGGGCAAAAGTCCGACATCCTCATCACGTGCCCCAACCACCGAATCCTTCCTACCTTGGCTACCGCTAGGATGTCTGCTTCGCCATACAACTCAGCTAGTGCGTGGTTCATTCTCCTTCTCCACACGCCCTGCTCACAAATTACAATAAAGATAATCCGTAGCACCCACCGCTCGAAAATGGCGAGAGCGTTGGCGTCCCTCGTCCGTATCGTCTAACAATCATGACCATTGAGTATCAGTGTGCGATATATCGTGCATTTCGTGTGTTGCCGGAGTCTTCTGGAGCGCAGGAGTTTTTGGAGCCCATAGTAAGCACGATTTGGCGCTCCTCTGCGCCTCGTGCCGAACGGGTCGCTGGCGAGCACCTTCCTGGCGGGGCATGAGTCCGGCATCCTCATCACGTGTCCCAGCCATCGTATTCTTCCGGCCTTGGCTATCGTTAGAATGTCTGCTTCGCCATACAACTCAGCTAGTGCGTGGTTCATTTTTCTTCTCCACACGCCCTGATCACAAATACCGCCAAAGATAGTCCGTAGCACACGCCGCTCGAAAAGGGCGAAAGCGTTGGCGTCCTCTGCCCGTATCGTCAAAGACTCATGACCATAGAGGACTACCGGGCGTATCAGTGTGCGATATATCGTGCATTTCGTGTGTTGCTGGAGTTTTATGGATCGCAGGAGTTTATGGAGCCCATAGTAGGCACGATTTCCCTGAACAATTTGCCTTCGGATTTCGCTGTTTACATTATTGTCCGAAGTAACGATCGTACCAAGGTAGCAGAACTCCTCTACCTCCTCAAGATCGTCACCATCAACAGTTCCTCTGCTTCCGAGTCGGGCTCTATCCCGATCAGAGCCACCGGCAAACAGGTACGTGGTCTTCGACGCATTGATCCTCAAACCAATCCGAGCGGCCTCGCGTTTCAGTCGGGTGTACGCCTCGCATACCGCCACAGATGTCCGTCCAATTATGTCACTGTGTCCGCGAAGCCCAGGAATTGGAGAGATCGGGAGAAAATCGTGCCCCGTATGTCGAAGCCCGCGCTTCGCATGACACCATCCAGAGCAATGTTGAACAATAAACAGGAGAGTCCGTCCCCTTGCCTCAGACCCCGATGTGAGTCGAACGGTTCCGAAAGCATGTTCGACACTCGCACCGTGCACTGTACCCCATCCAAGGTGGCCCTTAACAGCCGTACCAGCTTCCCAGGGAATCCGTACTGCTGCATGGTGTTCCATAGCTCCATCCGATCTATGGTGTCATAGGTCGCCTTGAAATCAATGAATAGGTGGTGCGTAGGGATCTGGTGTTCTCGGCGTTTCTGGAGGATCTGCCGTAGAGTAAAGATTTGGTCGGTGGTGGATTTGCCTCCAACAAATCCTGCCTGGTAGCTTCCAACGAAATCTGTAGCAAGGGGCGCAAGTCTGCAGAAAAGTATTCGGGACAGGATCTTATAGGCAGCATTCAGGACTGTGATGGCTCGGAAGTTAGCACAGTACAATCTGTTGCCCTTTTTGTAGACTGGGTGTATGACACCCAGTTTCCACTCATCCGGTAGTTCTTCCTGGTCCCAAATTCTTCTGATCAGCCAGTGGATGTTAACGGCAAGCATCTCCGATCCTATCTTGAACAGCCCATCGCTGCCAGCTGACTTGTTACATTTCAACTGTTCGATGGCGCTGACGACTTTGTCCAAGGATGGCGGGGGCCCTTCGTCATCGTTGTGTTGGTTGTCGTAGGGATGCTCAATTCGCTTGGTCCGGTATCCACTGCTTCTGCTCCGTTAAGATGTCCGACATAGAATGTCATAGAATGCTCCTCTGTATGTCCGTACGTCGATAATGTCCGAGAAGTGCCTTCCATCAATGAGAACGTGGTCAATCTGGGAATATGTTTGCTGTGGTGATCTCTAGGTGTTTCTGAATCGAGGTGCGTGTTGGAAGAAGGTGCTGCGAATGATCATGTACTTGGAGGAGGCGAAGTTTACCAGGCGAAGCCCATTGTCGTTCGTCAGCTGGTGGGCGCTGAAACATCCTATTGTGGGTTTAAATGCTTCCTCCCGTCCGACCTGAGCGTTGAAGTCACCGATGACAATCTTGACGTCGTGTTGTGGGCAGCGGTCGTACTCCCTCTCCAGCTGCGTATAAAAGTTGTCCTTATCATCATCGGTGCTTCCAAGATGTGGACTGTGCACGTTAATAATGCTCAGATTGAAGAACCTCCCACGGATCCTCAATCTGCACATCCTTTCGTTGATCGGCCACCATCCGATCACTCGCTTCCGCATCTCAACTATGACCAGAAACGCCGTACCTAGCTCATGCTTTTCCCCACCACTTTGGTAGATCATGCAATCGCTGCGATAGGGGCGCTCTGTAACTCCTTTCCAACGCACCTCCTGAAGTGCTACTACTCCGAAGCCGCGGGACCTCACCTCGTCCGCTAGAATGCGGGTACTTCCGGGTGCTGTGAGGGATCTGCAGTTCCATGTTCCAAGTTTCCAATCGTTAGTCCTTTTTCGTAGTGAAGGTCGTTTCCAAAAGTCCCAAATCGAATTTTCGTGGTTTCCTTTCGTTGCGGTTGTATTGAGGGTGGCTTGCAAGGCCTATCCCCCAACCCCCTGTCTCGTCAGAGGACCTACGCTTCACAGCTGTTTAAAGTCCCGTGTGAAGCCAGGACAAAAGAGAGAACTAGCCGCCCCTGACATGGGGAACAGACGCTGGTATCTCCCCCCCTCCCTCCCCGAAGTCAGCCATATCACCCATTCTCCCAAGGGGTTGGGTTCCCCGTATACCCAAGCTCAGATATTCGGAGAGACATGTTACCGCTCTGTACGTCGTGGACGTATTGGGTAGGTGTAGGGAATTGAGAGCCAATGTTATCTTTCTAGAAGCTTCGGATCCCTTCCCGTATCAGTGTAGTATTGCTACTACCCTGTCAACAGCGCACGCAATCCAGGAACTGAGCCCAATTTTACCTAGTTTAAATTAAATGTTGCCAAAAGGCCGTTATTCATAATTCTAAAATGACACCCCACTTATGTTTATTTCTGAACTATAATTTCACAATATTTCTTATTTAAAATCACTTGTGATACATAAATGCGGCCTTTTCCCGTGGCGTCTTCCCACGGTGTTATATTAAAGGTGTCTTCCAATGCATTTTTAGTAGCACAGGCGTCTGGTGCACTTTCTTGCAGCAACTGCCGGATTTATTGTCATCATCTGTAGCATTTCCGGTGATTGAATGCTGTCTCGACGCATAGCAGCATGAATCATTAAAGATTAAATAAGAAAATGTTTCGATAAGAAAACGTAAACAATATCTTAACAAGCTTATATACAAACGTCTCACGCACGTCCGCCCTCTAGGAACAGCAGTTTCATTTACTTTTGCTTTCTTTCGCACTCGATTTGCTACGTTGTTTGCTCATTTGCTAAGTTCACTTTGCTACCGCATCGGCCGGATTTAGAATTTGGAGAAACGCACACACAAATTCAAAATTGCTGCTTAGTAAATTTTTGGGTTAAAAGCAACCGGCTAAGAGTTCGAGTATATTCAAGAGAACGCAAACTGCAGTTTGCAAGTGTTGTTCCAGGCGAAAAGTCGATTTGCAATCATTACCGTTGAGGTAGATTACAAATCATCGCAGGTATAGTTTAACTAAGTTTACTCATCTTTTCATTATTTTGTTTCTGTTTGTTTGCTTCTATTCAACGAGGGAACTTTGTCACAGCATTTAGTCGCTGTAAATATTGCTGAAGGATATGAAATAGATGATATTGGACAATGCAGGCAAGCAGTGGTTCTAGACGATAATGGCGTTTTTTCCCCCGTTCACGCAGCTGAAAGACGCCGTCGCAGCCAAACCAAAGAACGCTAGTAATAAGAATATCCTAAATAAAAGAAGACAAAAAAATGTACTGTACACCTGTGAACGTTCCCTCGTCTGCGTGAGTTATGTTTTTGGTTCGGATAAAAGAAGTGAACACACTGATTGCCAATTAAAGAATCATTCTTTATTGATCAGAGCTATTGTTTTATAGGAAGCAGGTGGGAAGGGAATTCATGAGTCGGTAAAATAGATTTTGGTCATACTAAAGCTAAAGCTGCATTCTGTGTGTCGACCAGTGTATATTGTTTTGCCGTTGGTCATATGCACTTTGTTTTGTTACTGATCATATGCAACGTTGAACTTTAGATTCCAATGTACGTCAGCTTTTTATGTGCCTTTAAGTTGGGCTTGAGGTGCTAACGTTATCTTGCCCCTTTTTCGTTTTTAAGCTCCTTACAAAAACATCACGTAATGTTGCTGTTTGGTAATCCTTTCGTTGGGTTGACCTTTGATGCGAAGTGCTGAGAGGCGTCCAAATTATAGATCGCTTGTTCGTCAGGATTTGAATTATAATCAAAAACTGGTAGTTCATCATGAGGTAGGTTTGGTAATCGTTTGTTTTCGTCTGTCTGGAAGGTTTTCCAAATCGTAGATAGTTTTTTGAATGTTCGAAACGAAGTATTCGTGGGACTCGTGGGATAACATTTTACGAATGCTGGGGTAATTGAATCTTTGATGTATTGTCTTCTTTCTCATTTTTGGTGTTTAATCTATTTGCTCAATTCCTAGCTTAATCTTGTAAGGTTTTCTATTTCGTTCAGTTGCTTTTGAAACACGCTATACAATTGGTTATGTCTTTATTTTAAACTATCCTGAACTCCTTTTTACATCTACAAATCTACGTCTGGTTTTACGAAAACCATTGCTGAAATTAATACTGGTTTATTTTTGTTATTCTTATTGAAGTAATCTAAATCTTTTTCTTGTTTTGATTTCAATTTTTTATTGACTTGACACATTATAAAAGAGCTTTTAGCTGAAGGAACAACAACTTCTATTGGAGTAAATATAGTAACCGTATCGAATGTACCGTATTGTTATATCTGTGCAGGGTTAGATTTACTAGATCTGTTACGTCTTTAGTGATATTTTCTGTTTTGATTTTTCTGTATATTTGTAAGAATGTTGAACTAAACCTTTCTACGATTTCATTGTTTTCACTTCGGCCGGTGGGAGTTTTATAGGGTGTGATTCCATAAGTATTGACAAATTTTGAGATCAAAACGCAATATACACCCCCTCTCCCTCCCAACCACACAATTTATGACAGGACTATGAAAATAGGGGCGTCATCATGTATACGTCACCCATGGATTGGTGACATGTGTAAACAAATGGGTTAGTTCAAAGGTGTCTTGTTTACATGGTACAGTTAGCCAATGTCGAATAAATTGTTTAGTTTACATAATTTTGCCATACAATCGTTGCTTCTCGATGTGGACAGTTGTATCCGCTGTATTTCACTGTAAGGCATATGACTCTAGATCAGCGGTCTCCAAATTACGGCCCGGTCGAGGCCTTCCCGTGCGGCCCGCAAAGCTTTCGGTTTAATTTTGATATCTAACCATGATTTTGCTAACAACAATAAAAGTTTTTAGCAAAACACACATTGTTTCTGGGAACTCTTTCTAATCTCTTGTTTCGTACATTCTACAATGCAGAAAAATGAGCTCAGCTCAGCGAAGTTTTCAACTTAAGTTGATTTCAGCACTCGCTTGCTTGAGGTAGTACATAGAAACATATACGCTCTATTAGCGTAAAAGTAAAAGCTGCATATTTTACGCGTAATGACAGCTATTGGTGGGTCATACTATTCACACCCCGATCTATGGGAATCCAGTCAGACCAGTGGATGCTTTAGACTCGAGCCGTTGGTGCCACGAGTTCGAGTCTACGACGCTCCAGCTTTCCTTGTACCTACCGGAATCGTTCACCTGCTGTTCGACTATGGGTTTGCTCACGAATGGTTCTCTCTCAGTAGATGCGGGTCAACCCGCACAACACTTATGCATACGCCAGTAAATGTGTTGAGAGCACGAAGTTTCTTATGCCTTGGATTAGCTGGCTAAACAATAAATTTCAAAGTGTGAACCTTTTCGACGGATCCGATTTCAGGGGGGATACGTATTTGATTTTTCTTGATAAATTTTGCGATCGACGAACATGACGTACACATCAATTACTTTGCGAAACCTTCCAATGCACGACAGTAACCCACTAATATTGAAACAAAATTAACTTTCCTGATTGCACCGAAAGCTTTCATTTCTTTCAATAACCGAGTGCATCAAACGAATAGTTGATGACGAGTTTCGACAATTTCAAGAAGAATGGAGTTTAAAATATATTTTTGCAAATCATGGAGAAAAAGCGTTGTGTAAGATCTGTAACAAAATATTGTCTTACACAATATTTAAATATTTTTAAATATTAAATATTTTTACCAAAGTTTTGTTAAAACTTTTTCGTAATACAATTGAAACTGGAGTCATTTTTGTTGTTCAACGGTTAATAAAGGAACAAATATGAGTGGTGTAAGATAATGATTGGTTGGGCTAGTGAAGCAGGAGTGCAAAAAAAGAAATGTTCCTCAGTCTAAGTTTGTCCACTGTATGATTCACCAGTTTACAAGCTTGTTGAAATGCAATGAATCAGATTATAGAGATATGCCTTATCACACAGCAGTAAGACGGTTAAGTTATGGGAAACGTTTAACAAGATTGCTTGAAGTAAGAAAGGATTTTACGGAATTTTCAGATATAACGAGCAAACAAGAATCATTGCTGCGTGATGAAAACTGGCTATGGGAATTAGTATTTGCAGCAGGCATAACAAATCACTTGAATATACTGAATCTTAAACTTCAAAAACAGAAAAATCTAATTTCTGACATATACACTCTTATTAATTCTTTCAGAAAAAAAGTCAGGTTATTTTTAGATTAGCTACAGATAATAAACTTAACACATTGTAGGGAGTGTAAGAAATTTAAACGAGGAGTGAAGGCAGAATTCTTACTTTATTATGCATGTAATTTGATAAGTATCCTACAAAAGCAGGTCAGTGAAGGGTTTTCTGTAGTAGACAAAAGGCTTCAGAAATAAGAATATGTTAGAATCCATTCGAAGCAGTTGTTCTGAATTGTCCCAATGAAAATCAGTTGGAGCTCATCGTATTACGAGCGAATGATAACCTAAAAGATAAATTCAAAGGAGGATTAATTGATTTACTCAAATTATTGCCGAAAACAGATTTTCCAAACATTTAACATTTTCATTTTAAGTGCATTTAACTGTTCGGAACAACATATTTGTGCGAACAAATATTTTGTCCAATGAAATACGTAAAATATAATTTGAGACCCAACTTGACGGACAAACGCACGGAATCTATGTTGACGATAGGAATGTCAAATCGGAAACCCGAATGATCCGCAATTCCCAGGAAGCTTTTTGACGAAGATCTGCGGTAGCCAGAAAGAGACAAAAGCTCGGTCCTATCTACTTCTCGCTTTCACAACGCTAGCCGAACTGGAAATTGAGCATGTGTTGAGCATAAATTCATTGCTCGACCCGTTTTGGTTTGCATGTGTGCAACAGCGCAGGTTGTTTTGTCAGAGTGTGCGCGTGCTTCCACATTCGGTGGTTGAATGACGCGCCAGCGAAGGGGACTTAGAGAATTTTCAGTCTAAACCAACCACCGCAGTGTGAAAGTGTTGTTCTTGAGGATTTGTCGTTTCTGGGTTAAACTACACAGGTAAGCTTATAAGCATTGTTCTTAAACATAAGATTGCATCTTCTAATCCATGTTTTCTGATTATATGTTGGCTTCTATGCGATGAGAGGAAAAAATCAACACCATTTATTCGCCGCATATGCTGTTTAAGAAGACTGCCTAAGATGGAATTTGAAGCATATCGCCAATTCAAATGCCGCTGAACGATATCTACAAACGCTGGGCTATAGTTGTGCTACCGTGCTACCTAGCAAATTTGAAGCCGTCTCAATGACGCCGCCGTTGCATTCAAGCAATTCAGTGGAAGAACCTAGGTAGAACCTACAGGTAGAAAATGAATAAACGTAAACACTACGCATAACCCGAAATTGCATGTGTTTGGCTTAATGAGAGAGAGAGCGAGATGATCTCTCTAGAATGCGGGGAAGGGCGAATGAAAGAAAAACCACCACACTAGAAAAAACGAACCGAAAGCAACCCGAAAAGGCACGAAGGCGCTCGTGTTTCCCGATCGCGCAGTCGAGCAACATTCGCCTGCTCGACCGTAGCTCGACCGAATTTTTGCCCGATGGGTTACGTCATCTAAGAAACAATGCCATCATTTGCATTAGTTTCAGAAGATATATACAGAAAAGTTCAAATTATATTTAAGAAATCAAAACAATGTAAAACGAAATGATAATGTAATATTAAGAACTGCATTCATAATAAAATTTTTAATGTATACGTAATACATAACAAATATTTTGAGTAAATTTTTATTGCACAGCATTGAACATGTTTTAAAAATTTATTTCAATTCAGCTATGTCAATATTTAAAATAATAATTATTTTCTAAAACATGCACCGCAGGCTCCATCCAAGTTGAAAGCCACGTGGTTTTTCGTGTGGCTGCTAGAACAAAACTCGGCATGCTTTCGAGACGAAAATCAACTCGCAATACAGACGTCCTCGGGGATAAAGCTCCTGTCACTTAGGAGCTTTATAAAAAATAATTACCAAAAGTAAAGAGCTTTACTCGAGTTCATTTCTCTGGCTAATGCAGATACATTATTCGCTGTTGTTGTGCACTCACTGGATAAGTGCTCTTTCTTTTGCGGTACCGCTCTATTTTCTCTCTACCGCTCTATTTTCTCTCTACCGCTTCTACACACATTCGTTCTCATACGTTTGTTCTGTGATTTCTTCTCGCGCTTGCTGTGAAATATATGCAATGATTGGATTAATACGTACTTATGATTTCGGTGCACCAGTCCTTGCAAAACCTGCTCGTCTATAGCAGATATGTCTATAGACACCGTTTCTAACAAGGTTTTAATGTACCGATAACAGTCAAATTGTTATGCGTTTTTTTTATCTGAGATTTAGGATCGCGGAATAGATACACAGCAATACAATATAGTAAATTATTCCAGTAACCTCTCCATATAAACGTAAACAACGCCCTAAGCAGCGCTGGCAGATTATCAATGGTTAGATGGATCTTTCCTTCCTAACATTCAAACCATTTTCACATAATTTGCTCATGCGCCGTCATCTAGGCTGGAATCATGTACTGCTGGAATCAAGTACTGATTGATTTTATTAGCATATCTTCCATCATCGTCCATAGACTAACGGATAGTTCTTTACTTTAACCGTTGCTGATATCTTTATCGGATGGATCCTTCACTGATTTATGATGATAAGGTTTATTGATGTTGGGTAGGTCCAGTTTGAGCGAATGGAAAATTTCATATATGTGCTCATTTGTGAACCTTGTGACGTTGTATTTTACGAAGAAATTGTATATTTCCATACTTGTATACTGTATTTCGAACATCATACGTGTGATTCAGCAGAAAATATGATAAAAATGTATTTAAGCCCTCGTCCGACAGCATGGGTTGGTTTCTGAGGAAATTGGCGCCTACATGATATGCAATTTCATACTTTGACAGCATTTAGCCGATATTTTTTGTTTTTAACTAGATCAAATATGTTATAGATCATTTATTAAAATACACATGATTCAATTTGATAGTTTCAAGTAAAAATTATTTGTTCGATTTTGTTTGAATCAACACATCTACGTGATGGATTTTCATCGCTAACCGTTCGTTTTATGTTATAATTGCATAGTACAATAATTTGGAACGATTGTAATGTATGTTTTTATTCCATTAAAGAATAAATAGAGAATGGGTGTTAAGATAAAAATTGCATTATAAGACGATAGAGTTATGATGTATTTTTTTGATATTTTGTAAAAAATGTATTCAATCCCTCGTTCCTCAGAATGGGTGGGTGTCTGAGGAAATTAGCATTGCCCGCACTTACATTGACAGCATTTAGCCGATATTTTTTGTTGTTAACTAGATCAAACATGCTATAGATCATTTATTCCAATACACATTATTCAATTTGACCGTTCAAAGTAAAAATTAAGAGGGTTGAGCGAAGGGGTTGTTGAAAGTGTGGAGTTGTTGGGTGGGGGGGTAAATATTTTGTATAAACCTCTCTCCCCAACCACCAATCGGGTTTTTGTTTGCGGAGGGTGGGTGGGTTTGGGTGGAGGAAGGGGTCGTTGGGTGTACAAGGGGTTGACATTTTGCATAAGCCCCCCGCCCAACCAACAACTCCATCCACTCAACAACACCCCCCTCCTCTTACAATTAATTTTTACTTTGAACGGTCAAATTCAATAATGTGTATTTGAATATATGATCTAAAGTATGTTTGATCTAGTTAAAAACAAAAAAATTCGGCAAAATGCTGTCAATCTAAGTGCATTCAATGCTAATTTCCTCAGACACCAACCCATGCCGTCGGACGAGGGCTTAAATACATTTTTATCAAAATCTCTAATAAGACCATTATGAACATCCGGGCTGTAAGCAAAGACGCTTTCCGATTCGAGCGCATTTTAACTCCTCTGATACATGGAGTTTTCATACACGACATTGTCACACAATCGAACGGTTTCATTTCTTCGACTGAGAAAAATTTTCAATCATGCCGATCATTCTGGCTCATGCAAAACAATTATGCGTCCCATTCAGTCAAAACACGAACGAGACCGCTGCACAAGATTTATAGCATGCCGTTTTGTTTAGCACATGGAACGCGGTTTCCCCCTCCACTCGACGAGCATTTTACCTGAGCGTAAAAACAGCTCCAGAGAATAAGCCCATCGTTTGGCACTCGCAATCCATTTGCGTTGCACTCTTTGATTCGGCTGTGCGCTGTCGTAGGGTGAACCCTTTGTTTATTTAGGGTTCGACCCGTGCAGGCCGTTCTACCTGTGTTTGGGTTGCCTTTACCTTTTTTGCCCACGTTGACGGTACCCTAGCAATTTCTACTGCTATTCCATTTGTGAGCTAATGTTTTATGATCAGCGATTGCATGTGGACAATGATTACGGTACGAGCATGATATTTTACCAGCGGCATAGATCAAAATACGTATGAAATGCAAACCGCATACCATATCGTCATTGGGATTCCCAATCTAACTCCCTTGGTTTGTATCAATGCAACGATAGTAAACAAAATATCACCCTTGTTTCCTATCACCGGTGCAAACGATGCATGAAATCTACCATAAGAATCTACACCCGATATACAATCACTGCGTGAGATATGCGTATTGCATGGAAGCATTCGTACATCAAGTGCTCACATACGTTATAATGCATCCCCACTCCAGAGCTATTTTTGGACGCATGCATCGCCGTCATCGATCTTGGCCCACACGTAAATCAAAAAGCAATGTATACCCCTGAAGGTTGAAGACGCCAGATTGCACAACCCATCGACGCTGAAGACCCATCACCAGCCCGACCAGCCAAAGCGACATCGGTTCCCTGTATTCTTCCAAGTCTCAACAGCCCCTTTCAAACTAACAAAAATAAAATTTGCCCTTACATAGCTCTAGCACCAGCGCACGTGGTAACGGACGGTACCTGAGCTGGATCGACAAAGCATGTGGGATAGTACACGCCGGTGGGAGGAATGAACCCAAAGTGCGAAGGAAGCGAAAATGAAAGACGTAGATAGAACATAGAACATGCAACGCCCCTACTCAAAATCGGTAGGCGGAGTATCGAATTTTATGACACGTTTTTTTTTGCACCGGACGACGTGCATCCAACCACCTCGACAGCCGGCTCTCAACTGACGTGAGAGAATTTTCGAGCGAGTTTTAAAGCAAGAATCGGAAATGTTTTATTTTCGATGAGATGTTTGACAAGGCTGTTCGACGAGTCGAAATTTTGAGCATCCCATACATTTTATGAATTCCACCGTTGCTTGGGTATAAGCTCGCCTCCCCAAACTCCTACTCAATACGTCCGCGACGTACAGAACGGTAACTTGTCGTTTAAATATCCAAGCTTGGGTACAAGGGGAAACCCACCCCCTTGGGCGGATGGTCGACAAGGCTGAATTGAGAGGGAAATTAGACTGCTTCATACTAGTAGTTCATCCCCGGGCGTCTGTTCTCTATGTTAGGAGCGGCTCGAACCAGCGTCTGTTCCCCATGTCAGGGGCGGCTGTTTACTCTGTCTTAGCATCCTACGAAACGTAAATCAGCTAGGATGCGTTGTTTCACCGACGAGATAGGAGGCGGGGGGAGAGGCCTTGCAAGCCACCCCCTGTACTATTGCAACGAAAAGTTATCAATCCCGCAAAACGGAAAAATGACTACGATTGGAAACTCGGTACATGGAACTGCAGGTCTCTTACCTCTCCCGGGAGTACCAAAATTCTCGCAGAGGAAGTGAGAGTACGCGGCTTCGAGATAGTAGCACTTCAAGAGGTCCGCTCGAAGGGAGTCTCGGAGCGCCGGTACATTAGCAGTTGCATGATTTACCAGAGTGGTGGAGACAAGCACGAGGTCGGTACGGCGTTCCTTGTTATGAGTGCTATGAGAAAACGTGTGATCGGATGGTGGCCGATCAATGACAGCATGTGCAGGTTGAGGATACGTGGACGTTTCTTCAACCTGAGTATAATTAAAGTGCACAGCCCGCACCTTCAAAGCAGCGATGACCACAAGGACGCTATTTATACGCAGCTTGAGAGGGAGTACGATCGCAACCCACAACACGATATAAAGATCGTCATCAGGGACCTCAAAGCTCAGGTTGGTCGAGAGGAGGCCTATAAACCAACGATTGGAAGCTTTAGTGTCCACCAGCTGACCAACGACAACGGCCTCCGGCTCATTAACTTCGCATCCTCGAGACACATGAACATCCGTAGCACCTTCTTCCAGCACAAACCTCGATTCAGCTACACCTGGAGGCAGAAGCTCTGCGATGCCAAAACGCTGCGTCACCGGCCTACCCCATGCCTAAACACGGATCGGCTACGAACACCTTCTGTTGCCGAGGGCTACGCGTCAGCGCTTGGGGAAGCGCTACCGAACAATAACGCGACCGCCACAATGTCTCTCGACGCTCACTGGCGTATGGTGAAGCGAGCAATCAGTAGAACAGCCGAGCGGACACTAGGCTATAAGCCACGATGCCAGATGAAGGAGTGGTTCGATGACGAGTGCAGGCGGGCACTACCCGAGAAGAGCGCAGCGCGCGCCCGAATGCTACAGCGCGAAACCCGTCAAAACGTGGAACACTACAAACGATTGAGAACGCAGCAAACCCGGATCTTCGAGAGCAAGAAGCGTCGCTTCGAGGAGTCGGACGAACAACTCATGGAACAGCTATCTCAGCCGGGAAATTTCGTTAGTTCTATAAGATGTTGAAGAAGACACAAGGCGGGTTCACGCCAAACGTCGCAATGTGTCGAGACGAGGACGGCAACATTCTTACGGACGAGCGAGAGGTGATCGGAAGGTGGAAGTGCTACTTCAACGGGCACCTGAACGGAGCGGAACTAGGGGAGTTCAACAGCAGTGCAAGCAGAATCGAGCAGCACATTTGCCGGGAGGCAGATGACGATGTGCTCCCACCATCCTTGGAAGAAGTCACTAGCACCATCAAGCAGCTGAAACATAACAAAGCAGCTGGCAGCGATGGTCTGGTGGTAGAACTATTCAAGGTGGGTTCGGTTGAGCTTGCCGTCAATATGCACCAGCTAATTGGGAAATTCTGGGAGCATGAAATGATCCCGGAGGACTGGAAGCTTGGTGTCATCCACCCAGTGTACAAGAAGGGTGACAGAATGGACTGTGCCAACTTTGGAGCCATCACAGTACTTAATGCTGCCTTGAAAATCCTATCCCCTAATCCAGCAGACTCGCACCCCTTGCCAAAGATTTCATCGGAAGCTACCAAGCTAGGTTTGTTGGAGGCAAATCCACCACCGACCAGATCTTCACTCTACGGCAGATCCTCCAGAAATGCCGAGAGCACCAGATCCAGACGCATCATCTCTTCATCGACTTCAAGGCGGTCTACGATACCATAGATCGGACTGAGCTATGGAACACCATGCAGCAGTACGGTTTCCCTGGAAAGCTGGTACACCCGTTGAGGGCCACGATGGATGGGGTGCTGTGCAAGGTGAGGGTGTCGAACATGTTGTCGGATCCGTTCGAATCTCACCGGGGCTGAGGGAAGGTGATGGGCTCTCCTGTCTCTTATTCAACATCGCTCTGGAAGGTGTCATGAGAAGCGCGGGCTTCGCGGATGACATCGATATCATCGAGCGGAACACTAGGACGGTGTGCGAGGCGTACACCCGACTAAAACGCGAGGCTCTGAAAGTGACAGAGCCAGGCTGAGGAGCAGCGTTTCAGTGGACGGCGACGAACTTGAGGTAGTAGAGGAGTTTTGCTACCTCGGCACTGTTGTAACTCCAGATAACAACGAAGGTTGCGAAATCCGGAGGCGCATTGTTCAGATGAATTGTGCCTACCATGGGCTCCACAAACTCCTGAGGTCCAGGTGGCTTCTTCCACGCACGAAGTGTGCCATTTACCGCACGCTGATAAGACCGGTCGTTCTTTATGGGCATGAATCCTGGACTCTGCTCACGGAGGACGTCAACGCACTCGCAGTCTTCGAGCGGCGCGTGCTCCGGTCTATCTTTGGCGGTGTGTGTGAACAGTGCATGTGGAGGAGAAGAATGAACTACGAGCTAGCTGAGCTGTATGGCGAGCCGGACATCCTGACGGTGGCGAAGGCCGGCAGAATTCGGTGGTTGCGGCATGTCATGAGGATGCCTTACTCATGCCCCACCAAGAAGGTGCTCACCAGCGACCCGTCCGGCACAAGGCAGTGAAGCAGAACCTGCGGGATATCGGATGCAACCGGGGATGGTGAGCTGCAACCATGGACCGACCTACCTGAACAGCAATTGCTCAATCTTGAGCGGGCCAGCAAAGAAGAAGAGAAGAATTTTACGCAAAAAACAATTCTTACAATTTGCCAATGGATGCGCGAACTCTACTTAAAACCCCTAACAGGGGGGCAGCAGATCAGAGATAGCCGAAGTTGGAGGCGGTCAATGGTAAAATGCCATCGCTAGTGCTTGGACGCTTTCTTCAGAATTCCGCCCAGCATACCGGAACTGTGGCAGGATTTTTTTATTGATGGCCTTCTACTGCACAATAGTGGGCCTACTCAGTTTTGGCCGATTTTAATGCGAATGCCCGATATTCCCTCTGCACCAGTCATAGTAGTAGCTGTCTTTTGTGGACCTTCAAAGCCAGAAGACACCGAGCAGTATATGAGGCAATTTGCAACGGAAATAAATACTTTACAACGCGGTGGAATAAACATTAATAGTTGTTCGATAGTGGTTAAACTGCAAGCAGTTATTGCAGATGTAACTCGACCACCAATGACCACCAATGTAACTCGAGATCCGTCTACGCGACGAATGTACTACGGAACAGTTGTGCAAACGATGCGAACGCATTGTCAATTTACCAAAAATGTGTATGGACCATATCGAAAAGCACCAACACCTCTCACTGATTTGCGAAATTTCGACATCATTCAACACGTGATTGTCGGGGACCGTATGCATTTGATCGACCTTGGTGTCACAAAAAAATTAGTTAAAGAATGGTTAAAATGTGGATTGACCGAGCACCGGAAATGGAATGCCACAATTGCCGAGGAAATTTCTAATTTTCTTACGAAGGCAAAATTACCATCAGAAATTCGTCGGAAGCTGCGCCCGTCAAAAATTCTTAATGTTTTTAAAGCGGCAGAATTTATAGTCTAGACAAAATTAGTGGAATAGAGTATTCTCACTTCATGCTATGTTACTGTGCACTGACATTTCTGTCCTGCAAAGCACACAAACAGCACTGGTATTTTGCTAAACAACTGCTGGAGCAGTGTGTATCGGAATTTCCACGAGTGTACGATAAACATTTAGTTTCTAGTAATGTGCACAACTTATTGCATATATTCGATGACGCATACAGATTTGGTTCGTTAGATACTATTCTGGCATACCCATTCGAAAGCAAGCCACAAACTATAAAGCGGATGTTGCAAAGTGGTAACAGAAACCTCGAACAGCTAATACACCGATTAGCTGAAATAGACAAGCTTGAAAACACCCAGCACGACGACAACGGTCATTATCCAACAATAGTAATAAAAGGTGAAAAAGTAACTGTTTATGTAAACCAAGATTTTGTCCTCAGACCAGTACATCGAAATAAATGGTTGCTTACAAACTTTATCAGGGATACGTATAATAGGATAGCCCTTTGCTCAGAAATACGAACTTTTCAATCAACCTTGTTCGTCTGAAAAATTATACATTTTCCTAGCAAAGTTTGATGAATTACGTTCATATGCGAACATAACTCCGTTCGTCAACATTCGATGCAAATTAGTTGCTTTAAACACAAAACAAGAAAAAGAATGTGTGTTTATTCCTCTTTTGTATACATTGAAATAAAACGCGTTATTTTCAAATTTATGTTATACAATGGATTTTTATTTTGTAATTGAACATTAATTTCAATTAATTTCAAATCTTAAATTATATCATAATCAATAAAACTTTATTGTAACATAATTTTCCAATTTCAAAATCAATTCAATTCTAAACTAAAATGCATACTTAATTCTATATTCTTAATACTAATCTGGTCCCATAATTCTGTAAAATAATTGAATTTAATCATTAAAATTCTTAATTACAAACTTGTCAATCACATTGAATAAAATTCAAACTTACACTACAATCTATCTCGAGCAACAGCTTGTTTTTTTATCATCTTTCAATCCTACTCGGTTTTTGGAATGTTGTAATTTTTTTAAGAAAAAATTTGCAACCATTATTTCGGTGACTTTTTGGTAGCGAGTGGTTCCTACGTGCTGGAAAAGGGTGATTAAATTTTTATAGTTCCACAATGCAATTTTTTAGTATGCTCGTTCTGCATTCCTCGCCCCCGCCAGGTGCACAATGGCAAAAACTTCGCAATGGCAACGATCCTTCAGCTTCGTTTCAACTTCCGCTAAACTTTCTTCCGATGAGGTTTTCTGGAACGGCATTGGAATGGTCCAATGGTGCAGGCATATCGTCAAGCGCAATTATTTTGTTGTAAATGGCTGCCATCATCGTGTCCATAAGCTCTACTTTTCTGAAGAGCTTAGCCTTTTATCCAATTGCTGTTGCTGGTTTTCTTCAATTTTGGTGATGGGCAGTGACATCGATTCAATCGACTGATCTATTGATACCAGCCAAACAGCAATGCTATTGTCGGCTGTTGAGCTACTCGATCCATTTTTCTCGGGCCGCTTATTGATGGATACCGGAATTTTCGACCCCGATGAGGATGCCGAAGATGTAGACATCGGATTACCGACTTTAAAAGTGTGAGTTTTATTTTAGTAAGAATGTCGCTTACCAGGTTTGGTACGTTTACCATTGCTGATGAAGTTATCTAAAAGAATTTAAAAACCATTAACGTGTTAAACAAATACGTTTTGATATATTGTAAAGTGCATATCAACCTCTTGTTGAACACCGTCGCTATGCAAATCAAATTTTCCAGAGTTTTTACTGGAATAATGAATTTAACGTGGCGTAAGGTTAAATTCGATGAGGTTTTGTAAGTGATTAATTTTTTCTGAATTTTTGAAGTGAAAAAAATGAGTGAATGAGGATTGTACCCGGAATCCTAGCGCAGCAAAGATTAAGTGCTACCTAGACAATCCGGTTGAAATTCTGTTGTGAGAACAATGTTTTGCAGTTTTTCAGGCATTTGTATTTAAGCGGAGAAATTGCTGCTTGGTGCATGACTTGCGGAACAGAAAACAAATATAGAGTACCCGGAAGAGTACAAATACAAAAAAGGGGTTGTATCTTAACGATACACTATGTGCAGGGTATATCTATGAGCTGGGACCGATTGCCTACTTCTTATACCCTGGCCGTAGCATAACTGCCAATTTTTTATACCCTAGCCGTAACACTAATAAAATACGAATTGAACTTACCCTTTTATTCCAATGAACACACCCACGCATAAACTCACAAGATCACAGGAAATGCTTTCAGTAAAACACAAAAGAACCAAAGAGTATGAGTTGAATGAAAGTGACAAGGCCATGGACACATAGTATTCTATTCATTGACTTCAATTTAAAGCATAGACCCGCAGTTGTTATTACGATTGATTTGCATGACACATTTTCATAACGAGTCAGGTGCTTGTTTACATTAACAAATTATGGTTTTGAATTTACTCATAACCGAGGGTAAGCTTTCTGGCAAAAGGTACAGTAATTCGTACATTTGAGCATTCGCTTCGATCAGAAAACTATTGCATTGGTTTTACCCTTAGTGAAGGAATTTTGTTTATGATAAACACCAGGGAAGCAAATCCAGTACAATTGAAAGTATGCGGAATGATAAGGAATAAATGATTGGTTGGCGATGAGAATCACGATATCGGGGGATCGATGGATATTACCTACGTTTTTATCACCGATCGATATATTACCTACGGAGCTCCATCACCTAAACATGGGAAACGGAAGTCCTTCCCTGCAAAACAGCCAGATATGGAAAACGCTATTTGTAATGTTGAGTTAAAGTCCGTAATTATGTTCAATGTTTTTTCTACCTTCTTATAAATAAAATCGACTGTACAAAGATTAGTTTTTTATATTGTCCAAGACATATGATTTTGACTGAAATATTTACGCTCATATCTTTTGATAGTTCCTACTCATTTGTCCAAAAAAATAATTTAGTTTGTAAGAAGTTTAATCCAACCACACTTAGCGCCAAATACCCTAATCATTTTTTTTAAATCCACTAAAAATATTTGCCTTTTTGATTGTGATGTGCCGACCATGAACGTGAAATAATGGTGCAGATCAGAAACAAACTTGCGAGACGGGATTTTGCTTGGCAGATTCAAGTCAATTTCACGTTATGGCTAATATGGGATTCTCAGCTCTCTTAATATATATTTTAATCGGCGTCATAATTTGACCTTAAAAGAAAGAAAGTCAACCGTTAGCAACGGGGCACATAATATGAGACTCGACAGCTGAATCGGTAAATTTTCGACGCTCAAACATTTCAAGACAAAACTTCATCTCATCATTTCCAACTTCTCCCCTCTCTAATTCGACCCGAAATAATTCAAATTTGCCAAGAAAAGGAAGAGAGGCAGAAAAAGCAAGGCAGCCCGAGGTCGCAAGACCTTAACAAAACGAATAGAGCATAGGGGGGGAAACGTTTCGACACCCAGAACACTCAGAGCTAATGAAGCACTCCGACATGCACTCGCGGCCACACGGACAAGAAAAGCTTTAAGCGAAAATAACGACAGCGTACGGGTCTAAGCTTCTACGAGGATGGTTTTTTTTTATTTCATGATCATTCAATTTTACGCGAGCGCCTTTGATTTGCAACACAACACATGCGAGGCAACATCCTCATGAAACGTCGACATTTGACTGCATCTCGACGTCGCAATCTCAATCTTGAGTAATGTTTTTTGAGTAATTGATGATTGTAAAAACGGTTTCCATATAAATAATTCAATTTAAGCTTCAAATTTCTATTAGCTAATCTATGTATTTCTATGTAGTAAATGAATGTTAGAAACGAACATATGTTTCTTCGATCCCCAAGCATTAGTTGTTATATTCTCCCTTTAATCACGAGCATTATGCTCATGCGTGAGTTCAATGAAATGCGTGAGTTTAATAAAGATGGGATGTTGCTTTCAGCATGTTAGTTTGCTTAATGTTTCTGAAACGTTTGACCCAAATCCAGTCGAAAAGCATGGTTCAGAATCAGTTTGCAACGATCGACATGAACTCGTTTTGAAATTGGGTAAAATTTTCTCAACACTTGTAGGCGCTGCGAATAACATATAGATAAGCTTTACTTGCTTCGATAGCAACATTATATCACACTTCAGCTAATCCCATCACACTAGCAGACGTTATCTTCCATCCTCACGTTTCGAGAAAATCGAAAGCAGCATGTGTGCGAAAAATATGCGAACTCCATCCGCTTTTTTACTTGCTTTTTTTATTGGTAGGTGAGTTTATTTTACCTTAGAAAGAAGTTAATACTAATTTTACTTTCTTCACAAATAGTCTAATAACAAAACTATTCCTAAGATTTCAAAATAAGAGCACTGATTGCTTTGCAAGTTTGAAATGAATCTGAAAATTGTCGATTTTGAATTGGACACAAGGACTGCAATGCTGATCAGAAGCGATTTATGAACAGTGGCCAAAAATGCGATCATAGATCAAAAGCTCTCTATATTTTGTAAAAAATAGATATGGAATGTTAAATATGTTTTGAAAAATTTCTTCCAGCAACAACAAAAGTTTATAACATTTTTGATGTTTACAAATCGTAACATTGTAAATGAATAGAGATTTGTAATATTTATTGAAAAAGCTACTTTATGTATCATTTAGGTTCAAATGCCCAATAGCCCAAGCAGCGGTGGAACTTACGAAATGTATGGGATACTCAAAATTTCGACTCGTCGAACAGCCTTGTCAAACATCTCATCAGAAATATAACATTTCCGATTCTTGCTTCATAAGTCACTCGAAAATTCTCTCACGTCAGTTGAGCGCTGGCTGTCGAGATGATCGGATGCACGTCGTCCGGTGCAAAAAAAAAAATATGCGTCATAAAATTCGATACTCCGCCTACCGATTTTGAGTAGGGGCGTTGCATGTTCTTCTATGTTCTTTCATTTTCGCTTCCTTCGCATTTTGGGTTCATTTCCTCCCGCCGGCGTGTACTGTCCCACATGCTTTGTCGATTTCAGCACAGGTACCGTCCGTTGCCACGTGCGCTGGTGCTAGAGCTATGGAAGGGCAAATTTTATTTTTGTTAGTTTGAAAGGGGCTGTTGAGACTTGGAAGAATACAGAAAACCGATGTCGATATGGCTGGTCGGGCTGGCGATGGGTCTTCAGCGTCGATGGGTTGAGCAATCTGGCGTCTTCAACCTTAAGGGGTATGCATTGCCTTTTGATTTACGTGTGGGCCAAGATCGATGGCGGCGATGCATGCGTCCAAAAATAGATCCGGAGTGTGGATGGATTACAACGTATGTGAGCACTTGATGTACGAATGCTTCCATGCTATACGCATATCTCACGCAGTGATTGTATATCGGGTATAGATTCATATGATAGATTGCATGCATCGTTTGCACTGGTGATAGGAAACATGGGTGTTATTTGGTTTACTATCGTTTCATAGATACAAATCAAGGGAGTTAGATTGAGAATCCCAATGACGATATGGTTTGCGGTTTGCATTTCATACGTGTTTTGGTCTATGCCGGTGGTAAAATATCATGCTCGTACCGTAATCATTGTCCACATGCGATCGCTGATCATAAAACATTACCTCACAAACGGAATAGCAGTAGCAATTGCACGGGTACCGTCAACGTGGGCGAAAAAGGTAAAGGCAACCCAAACACAGGTAGAGCGGTCTACGCGGGTCGAACCCTAAATAAACAAAGGGTTCACTCTACGACAGCGCACAGCCGAATCAAAAAGGGCAACGCAAATGGCTTGCGAGAGCCAAACAGTGGGTTTATTCTCTCGAGGTGTTATTACGCACAGGTAAATTCTCGTCGATTGGAGGGAGGAAACCGCGGTCCATGTGCTAAACAAAACGGCATGCTATAAATCTTGTGCAGCGGTCTCGCTCGTGTTTTGACTGAATGGGACGCATAATTCTTTTACATGAGCCAGAATGATCGGCATGCTTGAAAAATTTTCTCAGTCGAAGAAATGAAACCCTTCGATTGTGTGACAAGGACGTGTATGAAAACTCCATGTATCAGAAGAGTTAAAAAGCGCTCGAATCGAACATCGCTAACGTTAAAGCAAAAATGTTACTTAAGAGGCTGCCCAAAAGTGCTCGAAATTGGAACTTCATATTTTTGAAGAACAAGAAGAAGAAGAAGATTGTAAACAAACTGAAGCTTTACGAGATCACATGTTGCAAAAGAAGCATGTTGTTCCATCTTGATTATGTATGCCATTTAAAATCTTTCAGTTGTTCTTTCTCTTACTCTTATTTCGTTACTGAAGCTGCCTGGAAAAAAATTTACTTTTTCCTTTATATTTTATCTGCACTGCTGTTTCCATTAAAAACGCCATTCCATGTTGGTAATCATATCGCTCTGAAATCGATATTTAAATTTATTACAAAAACCTCATTTCCTACGCTTCTTTATCTTCTTCTTAATGGGCACTACAACCGCTTGGCGGTCTTGGCCTGCTCCAGGAGAAGAACCGCTCGCGGTCGAGCGCCGTCGTCTGCCAATCGTTGATCCCGGCCTTTTTGGCGGACGCATCCACGCCATCACTCCATCTCAGTTTGGGTCTACCACGCCTCCTCTGTCTATGTGGGCAGCCTAAAAGGACTTTACGGGCTGGGTCGTCCCTTCCCATTCTAATGACATGACCAGCCCACCGGAGCCTGGCGAGTCTAATTCGCTGCACGACAGTGAGGCTTTCGTACAGTTCGTAGAGCTCGTCGTTGTATCGGCTCCTCCATTGTCCTTCCACACATACGGGGCAAAAGATCCTTCTGAGCATCTTCCTCTCGAACGCGGCTAAGAGGGTTTCGTCAGCTTTTGACAAGGTCCATGTCTCAGAGGCGTATGTGAATACTGGAACTATGAGTGTTTTATATAGTTCCAGCTTCAGCCGTCGCGACAGGTATTTTGAGTGGAGAAGTTTCCTCAGGCTGTAGTATGACCGGTTGGCCGCTAGCACCTTTGCGCGTAATTCAACTTCTATGCCACTATTGGTGCTGATTTTTGACCCCTGATAGGTGATGTTTTGGACGACTTCAAAGGTTCGCTCACCTATCTGTACGTCACCCTGTGCGTAAACTCGCATTAGTATTTGTTAGCAGGGCCGCTGATGGTGCCACCATCATTTGGTTTTTGCCTCGTTAATCTCCAAACCGAGGTTCTCAGCCGCCTGTTCAATCCGTTTGTAAGCTTCTACTACATAGGAGAGCCGCAAACCAATGATGTCTATGTCATCAGCGTATGCCAGAATCTGGATTGATTTGTAGAAGATGGTCCCCGAGGTTTCCACTCCTGAGTCTCGGATGGCCCTCTCTAGCGCCAGGTTGAAAAGGAGACAGGCAAGCCCATCGCCCTGGCGCAGACCCTTGGTGGTAGCAAAGGGCCTTGAGAGTTTTCCATCCACCATCACCTGGCATGTGACGTTGGTCATGGTCATTTTAACAAGCCTGATAAGCTTGGCCGGGGTTCCAAAAGAGCTCATTGCGTCGTATAGTTTTACCCTGGCTATGCTGTCGTATGCGGCTTTGAAGTCTATGAAGAGATGGAAAGATTGGAGCTGGTGCTCCGCCATCTTCTCCAAGATCTGCCGCATGGTGAAGATCTGATCAGCGGTTGATTTTCCTTTTCGGAATCCCCTCTGATAGTTTCCCACTATCTCTTTTACGAATGGGACAAGTCTCTCTTGCAAGACTAAGGAGAAGATCTTATAGGCGGTATTCAACACCGTAATACCCCTGTAATTGCTGCACTGTAGCCTGTCTCCATTCTTGTATATGGGGTAGACGATACAAAGATTCCAATCACAAGACATCGATTCGCTATCCCACACCTCAATAATGATTTGATGAATTTCGGGTTCTAGTGCTGCACCTCCGTTTTCAATCAGTTCGACTGATATTCCGTCGGTGCCGGGTGCCTTATTGTAATCCAACCGACGGACTGCTTTTCGGATTTCGTCCATGCCAGGTGGCAGTAGCATGGTATCATCCACTAGTTGAGCCTCTAGCTGTTCGTTGATCATCTACATTCGTTCACTAGTTGAACTGATCATCTAGTAGTCCATCAAAATACTGAGCCCATCGCCAGAGGACCTCTGGCAGGTAGCAGGCCAGATTTTCATCTTTATTTTGACAACCGGACACCTTAGGTATGAAAGTATTTCGGTGATCTGCTATTCCTCAGTAATACCTCTGGCAACACGGAGTGAACATTTTATTCATTTTAAATGAACAAGTTTTTAATATCGAGGGTAATATCGAGTAGTCAATTCCCTCGATATTTACGATGAACACAAATGTTCATTTTCATTAAAAAAATTCATTGGAAAAAAACTGAGCGCGTACGGTGGATCCCAAGCAGCGGTGGAACTCACGAAATGTATGGGATACTCAAAATTTCGACTCGTCGAAGAGCCTTGTCGAACATCTCATCGGAAATATAACATTTCCGATTCTGGCTTTATAAGTCACTCGAAAATTCTCTCACGTCAGTTGAGCGCTGGCTGTCGAGGTGATCGGATGCACGTCGTCCGGTGCAAAAAAAATATGCGTCATAAAATTCGATACTCCGCCTACCGATTTTGAGTAGGGGCGTTGCATGTTCTTCTATGTTCTTTCATTTTCGTTTCCTTCGCATTTTGGGTTCATTTCCTCCCGCCGGCGTGTACTGGACCCACAATGCTTTGTCGATTTCAGCTCAGGTACCGTCCGTTGCCACATGCGCTGGTGCTAGAGCTATGGAAGGGCAAATTTTATTTTGTTAGTTTGAAAGGGGCTGTTGAGACTTGGAAGAATACAGAGAACCGATGTCGATATGGCTGGTCGGGGCTGGCGATGAGTCTTCAGCGTCGATGGGTTGAGCAATCTGGCGTCTTCAACCTTAAGGGGTATGCATTGCCTTTTGATTTACGTGTGGGCCAAGATCGATGGCGGCGATGCATGCGTCCAAAAATAGATCCGGAGTGGGGATGGATTACAACGTATGTGAGCACTTGATGTACGAATGCTTCCATGCAATACGCATATCTCACGCAGTGATTGTATAACGGGTATAGATTCATATGGTAGATTACATGCATCGTTTGCACCGGTGATAGGAAACAAGGGTGTTATTTTGTTTACTATCGTTTCATTGATACACATCAAGGGAGTTAGATTGAGAATCCCAATGACGATATGGTTTGCCGTTAGCATTTCATACGTGTTTTGGTCTATACCGCTGGTAAAATATCATGCTCGTACCGTAATCATTGTCCACATGCGATCGCTGATCATAAAACATTAGATCACATATGGAATAGCAGTAGCAATTGCACTGGTACCGTCAACGTGGGCGAAAAAAGTAAGGGCAACCCAAACGCAGGTAGAGCGGCCTGCGTGGGTCGAACCCTAAATAAACAAAGGGTTCACCCTACGACGGCGCACAGCCGAATCAAAGAGGGCAACGCAAATGGCTTGCGAGAGCCAAACTGTGGGTTTATTCTCTCGAGGTGTTATTACGCTCAGGTAAAATGCTCGTCGAATGGAGGGGGGAAACCGCGGTCCATGTGCTAAACAAAACGGCATGCTATAAATCTTGTGCAGCGGTCTCGCTCGTGTTTTGACTGAATGGGACGCATAATTCTTTTGAATGAGCCAGAATGATCGGCATGCTTGAACCTTTTTCTCAGTCGAAGAAATGAAAACCCTTCGATTGTGTGACAAGGTCGTGTATGAAAACTACATGTATCAGAGGAGTTAAAATGCGCTCGATTCGGAAAGCGCGTGAGCTCACTGCCCGAATGTTTATTGAGATGGTGCTCTTGTGCTCGGTCATCGACACTAATGTCAAGCAGTCCGTAAACGTCTTGTCAGAGTCTAATTTTGCCACATTAGTTTCATCCATGCAAACTTAACACGCTCGGCCGTCAAGTTTTTGTTGATGTGAGAGGCCAAAACCAAGTTTTATTTGAAGCACGCGGGTTAGCAGAACTGTGTATGGAGGATAGGCAGCGTAGCCCGCTCTCTCTTGCGTGTTGATGGCCCATATGCTCTGAGTTGCGCAGGAGCCTTTGGAACCCACTCTCTCAGAACGCGCTGGTGCTAAAAATAGACACCACGTGGGATCTGAGTAATACCCCTGGTGACGGGAGCCGAAGCCCTGTGGTAGCGGGAAAGAGACAAAAGATGATTTTCTACCTGCCCCTCAACGATTTAAGTGATTTTGGGGGCTTTTTCCCCGCTTGCCCTGCTGCCAGGAATCGCTCAAAATAACTCACGACGAAGGCTCTCAAAAGGCTTGAAATTTGCGGTTTTGTCGACAAAAATGCAGCCTTGGCATCACAGCAACTATTCCCGTCTATTCACCGCGAACGAAACTACAACATAACCGATCATGACGGCATCTACTGTTATATTGTCATCTCGAAGGGCAATTTTGATTGTCTCGCTAGATCGACATGAAAAATTCCTTATCGACTTTATATCGGAACGAGACACGATAGAGATTGAGACACGCATATCGAAATTCGATCAACTGTCGGTTGATTTGGAAAAAATTCAGTGCCAGTTAGAAGACTCGGCAACCACCGAGGAAGAGGCTCTACACAACGCTGCTTTACGCGATGATTTTGAGACACGTCTCATACGCGTTCACTTGCAGTTAAAGGCTAAAAGGATGGAAGCTCCTCGAAACATCAACGCAGCACAAAGCTTTGGCACTATCCCGCTGGTTGGCATCAAACTCCCCACCATCGCGCTTCTCGAATTCGATGGTGACTATATGCAATGGCTTACGTTTAGGGACACCTTTGAGGGTCTGATTCATGACAACCCTGAATTGCCGTCCATCCAAAAATTCCATTACTTGCGAGCATCCTTAAAAAAAGAAGCCGCCAAGATCATCGAGTCGATCACCATAAGTGCCGCGAATTATGAGATCGCATGGAAGATATTAACAGATCGGTACTCCAACGAGTATCTGTTGAAGAAGCGTCACTTGCAGGCTCTTTTCGGAATGGCTACCGTTAAGCGGGAAAGCGCGTCGACCCTTCATCAGCTAGTGGATGAATTCGAGCGCCACAAGAAAACTTTAAGACATTTGGGCGAAAATACAGAAGCTTGGCGCAGTTTGTTAGAGCATTTACTATGCACAAAACTACCCGCCACAACGCTACGTGATTGGGAGGAACTTGCTTCCACCAATGAAAACCCCAGCTACGAAAGCTTAGTGGCATTTTTGCAACGCCGAATGCGAGTGCTCGAGACTCTGATGGTAAATAATACCGAAGCCGCATCTAGCGGAAACCCTTCATACTTCGTACCAAGGCAAACGACACTCACTCGAGTGACTAGTGTTCCATCCACCTCTCGTGATACACGCAACTGCCTCATATGCCAACATGAGCATAATATCACGAAATGCCCACGATTCATTACTATGAGTCCCGAAGATCGGTATCAACATGTAATGTCTAAAAGGTTATGCCTGAATTGTTTGCGGGACAATCACCGAGCGCGCGATTGCTCTTCGCAATATAAGTGTCGACACTGCAATTTATCTCACCACACACTGTTACACACGTCACACAATACGCCCGGCACATTTCCCACTGCATCCTCTACGCCAGCTGCGCGAAATGTTCCGGCACACCCACCACACAACGCAGACGATCACTCGGCAAATACACAAAGACACTACGTAGCAGCACACGCAAGCAAGCACACCTATGATAACGTGTTTCTGCAAACTGCCGTGGTACACATTGTTGATGCACATGGCATCATGCATCGAGCACGAGCGCTATTGCATAATGAACATTCGGGCAGTGAGCTAACGCGCTTTCCGAATCGAGCGCATTTTAACTCCTCTGATACATGGAGTTTTCATACACGACCTTGTCACACAATCGAAGGGTTTTCATTTCTTCGACTGAGAAAAAGGTTCAAGCATGCCGATCATTCTGGCTCATGCAAAAGAATTATGCGTCCCATTCAGTCAAAACACGAGCGAGACCGCTGCACAAGATTTATAGCATGCCGTTTTGTTTAGCACATGGACCGCGGTTTCCCCCCTCCATTCGACGAGCATTTTACCTGAGCGTAATAACACCTCGAGAGAATAAACCCACAGTTTGGCTCTCGCAAGCCATTTGCGTTGCCCTCTTTGATTCGGCTGTGCGCCGTCGTAGGGTGAACCCTTTGTTTATTTAGGGTTCGACCCGCGTAGACCGCTCTACCTGTGTTTGGGTTGCCTTTACCTTTTTCGCCCACGTTGACGGTACCCGTGCAATTGCTACTGCTATTCCGTTTGTGAGGTAATGTTTTATGATCAGCGATCGCATGTGGACAATGATTACGGTACGAGCATGATATTTTACCACCGGCATAGACCAAAACACGTATGAAATGCAAACCGCAAACCATATCGTCATTGGGATTCTCAATCTAACTCCCTTGATTTGTATCTATGAAACGATAGTAAACCAAATAACACCCATGTTTCCTATCACCAGTGCAAACGATGCATGCAATCTATCATATGAATCTATACCCGATATACAATCACTGCGTGAGATATGCGTATAGCATGGAAGCATTCGTACATCAAGTGCTCACATACGTTGTAATCCATCCACACTCCGGATCTATTTTTGGACGCATGCATCGCCGCCATCGATCTTGGCCCACACGTAAATCAAAAGGCAATGCATACCCCTTAAGGTTGAAGACGCCAGATTGCTCAACCCATCGACGCTGAAGACTCATCGCCAGCCCCGACCAGCCATATCGACATCGGTTCTCTGTATTCTTCCAAGTCTCAACAGCCCCTTCAAACTAACAAAATAAAATTTGCCCTTCCATGGCTCTAGCACCAGCGCACGTGGCAACGGACGGTACCTGAGCTGAAATCGACAAAGCATGTGGGACAGTACACGCCGGCGGGAGGAAATGAACCCAAAATGCGAAGGAAGCGAAAATGAAAGAACATAGAACATGCAACGCCCCTACTCAAAATCGGTAGGCGGAGTAACGAATTTTATGACGCATATTTTTTTTTTGCACCGGACGACGTGCATCCGATCACCTCGACAGCCAGCGCTCAACTGACGTGAGAGAATTTTCGAGTGACTTATGAAGCAAGAATCGGAAATGTTATATTTCTGATGAGATGTTTGACAAGGCTGTTCGACGAGTCGAAATTTTGAGTATCCCATACATTTCGTGAGTTCCACCGCTGCTTGGTTGGATAATGCCTCTCAGCCTGACCTGATGAGCACCCGGCTCGCTCATCGACTAGGTCTAAAACAAAACCCGATCAACATCACACTTATCGGTGCGGGTCAGTCTTCCACATCGGTGAAGAAATCGGTGCAGGTGAAAATCTCCTCTCGAACGAACCCGTACGAACTGAATGCTGATTTTTTGATCGTGGACAACTTGATCGGTAATTTACCAGCACATGACGTGCATATGGATAAATGGCAACTACCGCCGAATTTTATGCTTGCCGACCCCCAGATTAGTAAGTCGCCACCGCTCGATCTTATCCTCGGTGCCCGGCATTACCATACATTTTCCAAAGCGAGACGCAACATAAAATCTCGTCGAACCTTCCTGTCCTCATCGAAAGTGTATTTGGGTGGATAGTGAGCGGCTCCGCATCCTCCTCGAATAGCAATCCTGAAATATGTAACGCGTCCTCCGTCATTTGCATGAGCACGCTTGAAGAATCACTCGAGCGATTCTGGAAAGTGGAAGAGTTACATGGTAGAGACGGTTATTCAACTGAAGAACGGTACTGTGAAAAGCTATACCTAGAAACAACACAACGAGACGATACTGGTCGTTATATTGTCCGCTTACCAAAGCAGCCTGATTTTGAAGCGAAACTTGGATTGTCCAAAGCATCAGCTCTACGGCGTTTCACAATGCTTGAAAAACGACTAGAACGCAATCCTGATGTGAAAACAGCATATCATCACTTCATGCGCGAGTATTTGGACTTAGGTCACATGACTCCAATTAATGTTCCCAGCGATCACGAATCAGGATATTATCTGCCACACCACCCTGTATTCAAGGCGTCTAGCTCTACAACGAAAACTAGAGTATTATTTGATGGTTCCTCAAAAACATCCACTGGATACTCAATCAACGAAATTTTATGTGTTGGCCCAACAGTTCAGGATGAATAGCTGGACATCATCCTTCAATTTCGCACATACAAGGTAGCCCTTGTAGGAGACATCACTAAAATGTATCGCCAAATACTGCTGCATCCAGATGACCGAAAATATGCTCGTATTTGCTTCTGGTTCACTCCGCATTCACCGATCCAATGTTATGAACTGAACACTGTAACATATGGATTATCGCCATCGTCTTTCCTTGCAACTCGAACCTTACTGCAGCTTGCAACCGATGAAGGAACCGCATATCCTGTTGCAGCAACCGCTTTGAAACGAAATTTCTACGTGGACGATTTCATCGGTGGTGCAGATTCCGTCGAGGATGCTCGTCGCCTACGAGTAGGACTAGGCGAATTACTTCGCAAGGGCGGATTTGAGCTACGAAAATGGACGTCAAATCGGTTAGATGTGCTCAAAGGATTAACCGCAGATCAGATCGGAACACAGTCAGCGCTGCAATTTGTACCAGCCGAAACCGTGAAGACTCTTGGGATTTCGTGGGAGCCAGAACATGATGTATTGTCCTTCAAATCCACCATCGATACTGACACATCAAACCTCACCAAACGGAGCATACTTTCCAACATAGCACGAATGTTCGATCCGCTTGGCTTGATCTCTCCGATTATTGTGCGATCCAAAATTATGATGCAGGAGTTGTGGTTACAGAAAAACGGCTGGGACGATCCTGTCTCTGCCTCCATCGGTAAAAAGTGGAAGGATATTCAGCAAGACTGGCCACTTCTTTCCAGTTTTAAGATTAATCGCTATGGATTGTTAACTGATACTCGAGTGCAGTTACATACCTTTTGTGATGCGTCAGAAGCAGCTTACGGAGCCTGTATTTATGCTCGATGCGAAAGTCAAAAGGAGAGATTCGCATTACTCTACTATCGTCCAAATCGCGAGTGGCACCACTTAAACGTGTCACACTCCCTCGACTTGAACTGTGTGCTGCAGTGTTAGGCGGCCAGCTTTGCAACCGAGTCAAGAAGGCGATGGGACTAGACGCATCAGAATCATTCTTTTGGTCTGATTCTATCATCACCTTAAAGTGGATTAGCGCGGCACCAAACACCTGGGCCACATTCGTGGGTAACCGAGTATCTGAAGTACAGCACTACACACACCCGCGACAGTGGCGACATGTACCCGGCACATCGAATCCCGAATATATATATATATATATATATATATATATATATATATATATATATATATATATATATATATATGTATATATATATATATATATATATATATATATATATATATATATATATATATATATATATATATATATATATATATATATATATATATATATATATATATATATATATATATATATATATATATATATATATATATATATATATATATATATATATATATATATATAAATATATATATGTTGCTAGCGCAACGGATAGGTTCGAAATAATGTATGGCATTGTCATGGTTTGTCGAAAGAGAAAAAAATGACATAAAATAAAAACCAATTCAGAGCGGCTCGACAGAGGAAACCATTGATAAGGCCAAGAAAAAGGGAATTCTAAAACAGAAAAAAGATAATAAAAGCCAGACCGCGACGTGGGAAAGCGACTGCGTGAGATGCATAAAATCAACAAGCGCGCGGATAAGTGGCTACGGCGCAATGGGCGCGTACAAGGCGTAATGGGAATGCATAATAGCAGATGTCGTTATCCTAAACAAAGATAGATACATCGAGCAACGCTTAGGACCCACGTCTTAAGCTCGCATACAGCGACAAATTCCCAATACGATACCAACACATACTATTGCAAATACTAGTATATAAGCCAGAATTTCACTTTAAATAAATCAGTGTCGATCTAGAGCTCGAAAAGAAAGGACTTGTTTTTTACTTTAAAGGAAAGAACGGAACTCTCCCCTCGGCTAAGACGGCACTCATCAGGGTACTCTGCCCAAAAACTATCCGAAAGTTCTGCTGAATTCGGAACCCCCCTTCTGCGGCATAGGCTCTCCAAAAGGCGAGGAGCAACTAGCGGGAAGGTAATAGGGATCCAGTGAATTCTGCAGACAATTGATCTAGGGCAGAGAGACCCCCCCTAAAAATTGCTACGACCTGAGGGCAGCTTCGAACAGCTGGGCCATACCTTCGCGTGACCCGTTCGGATGCCCCGCTCGTAACATTGGTGGCTCCAGAGAGGAGACTCTCTATCAGTAAAATATTTCATAATCCAACAAGATTGCTGAGAACATCTCTGCAAATCTCATATAGATCAAGAAATTTGATCTATTTCTCCTAAAGGTGAAGCTTTGTGATAGGACAGATAACTGCAAGAAGAAAGATCTTGTCCAATAGGTATATACCTTCAGTTTTCAACAAGAAATCTGTCACGCTTGCAAGCCATTTCAAGGAAAGACGGGCGCTTCTTGGGTATAGGAAAGACGAAAGAAATCTTATCCTATTAGGAAAATCCTACTCTTAAATAAAAGTGAGGCTCAAGTCGTAACCAAATTGATAACCATAAAAATGGCATCAAAAGGATTAAAATACTTTACCGATAACAAGTATGGCGCTTGCCGACTGTGCGACAGGCCAGACGAAGCAGAAAAGATAATGGTGCAATGTGACGAATGTGACAGATGGTTCCATTTGTCCTGCGCCAAACTAAGCGTACTACCGGCAAAAGGTGAAGAATTCCTTTGCATAAAGTGCAAAGTCGATCGTTCAAAGATGTTACCACTTCCTGACGATCGTACTCAAGATCCCAGTATAAAGGCTTTAGTCGAAGCACTAAAAATCAACAGCATGAGTGAAGGCACTCATATCAAGCGAACAACGCTAATGAATCTTCCGTATTTTGATGGAAAGGCAAGGGATTGGCCTAAATTCAAAAAGGCTTTCGAAGAAACAACAAATGAAGCTCAATTTAGTGATCTGGAAAACATGAATAGATTACAAAAATATCTAAAAGGAGACGCTGAGAAGTGTACACGGTCCCTATTTTTAGACCCTCAAAACATTCAAGCCATAATGAGGAGGTTAGAAGATCTCTTTGGACGCCCTGAGCTAATTTATCATGAATTATTGAAGGAGATCACAAGGATTCGCATGGACGATCACAAGGTTCCAGAACTATCTGACGCTCTTGAAAACCTTGTTATTAACATTCAAGTAATGAATAAGCCAGCATACTTATGCGATCACCGTTTAATCGATGAGCTCGTGGGTAAACTACCCAGGCATCTACAGGCAAAATGGATAGAACACAAAAAAGATATCGAGAATGTTGAAGCTATCACATTACTCCATCTATCTCAGTGGTTAGTGCCAATCGCGAGCACCATACGCCAAATGCCTAAGAACAACGACCGACCTCGACAGTCAGTCAATATACACGATCCCAGACCACAATATCGTGCAAATAAACCACAAAATGACCGAGTGAGAAATAGTTACTCTTCTATGACATGGAAGGGACCTATGAACAACAGATCATTTAAGCCGGTATATGAAAACACGACGAGACAATCAACGCCGTGGACTCCAAAATGCCCCTTATGCAAAGGTTCTCACACATTACCCTGCTGTGAACAATTCCAGCACCAAAACGTCGAAGAACGTCATGCGGTTGCAACCCGACTAAGCTTATGTCTCAATTGCTTGAAAGGCAGCGGTCACCGCACGCAGGATTGCAACGCAAAGAAATGTGACTATGAAAACTGCAATAGGAAACATCATCCAATGCTACATCGTACTAAACGAACAGAGGATGCAACGGTCAACTACCACAAAAGTGAGGGTAAAGTGTTTTACCAAATAGTTCCAGTAGTCCTTAGTAATGGGAAGAGGAATGAACAAACATATGCCTTCCTGGACACCGGTTCATCGCTAACACTTATCGAAGAATACATGGCCGATAAGCTGCAACTACGTGGACGAAAAGATCCGCTCACTATGACTTGGACGCAAGAGTTTTCCAAGCAAGAAGATTCCAGTAGACGTGTAGCATGCACGATACGAGGAAAAGAAGGGAAAGGCACCTACCATTTAAAAGGAATAAGAACAGTCAAAAATCTACAATTGCCTACCCAAACAATGGTTAAAACCGAGTTAAACATTAAATATCCTCATTTAAAATCAGTTCCAATAGACAATTTTGAAAACGCCCATCCATCAATATTGATTGGACTGAACAACAGCCACTTGATCATGCCCTTGTCGAGAATCTCAGCAAAACCAGAAGACCCAATTGCTATAACGACAAAATTGGGCTGGATAATTTTTGGCGTAGATATGAAAGAGAACGAACGTCAACCAAGCCATGTTATGATCCACAAGAACGAGGAACTAATGAACGATATGATTAAACAGTACTTTACAACCGAAGACTTTGGAGTGAAAGTAACAAAGGCTCTGGTATCGCGAGACGAAGAGCGATCAAAAGAAATCCTAGACAAAACATTAACCAAGAAAGAGGGAAGGTACGAAGTGGGATTGTTGTGGAAATCGGATAATGTAGCATTCCCTGAAAGTTATAACAATGCGTTACGCCGCCTTGAAACACAGGAAAGGCAAATAAAAAAGAACCCGCAACTTCAAGAGTGGCTGAAAGATACATTCAAAGAATACGAACGCAAAGGATATCTAAGGAAACTCACATGGGAAGAATCCATACTGGCAACACCCAAAACCTTCTACCTCCCGCACTTCGTTGTCATAAACAAAAACAAACCAAAACCGAAACCAAGGTTAGTCTTCGACGCGGCAGCAACAGTTAAGGGTGTTTCCTTAAACTCGGCATTATTATAGAGGCCAGACGAAATGGCACCTCTATTTGGAGTTCTTTTGCGTTTCCGAGAAGGTAGAATTTGCGTAACTGGTGACATAAAAGAAATGTTTCACCAGATACAAATTAAAAAAGAAGACCAAGACGCACAGCGTATCTTGTGGCGAAATTGTGAAGAAGGTACCAACCCAGAAGTTTACGTGATGCAAGTGATGACATTTGGAGCAACATGCTCATCAGCATGTGCACAAGCTGTAAAGAATCGGAACGCAGAAACACATGAAAAAACCCATCCACTAGCGCTGAAACCAATTATTCATCAACATTACGTCGATGATTATTTAGATAGTTTCTTCACGATGAAAGAGGCCATCGACACCGTAAAGCAGGTGATTGAGGTCCATTCACTTGGAGGGTTTCATATACGAAATTTCACCTCCAACAAAAAGGAGCTGCTGAACTCCATTCCAAAGGAAAGGCAGCAAGAACGAGAAACTACTGTTGTCATAAAAGAAAAAGATACAAACATCGAAAAGGTTTTGGGTGTTCATTGGAATACAGACACCGATAGATTTAGTTACCAAGTGAAATTGTTAGACACAGTAAAAGATAAAAAACCAACAAAAAGAGAGGTTTTAAGTTCTGTTATGAGTGTGTTTGATCCGCTAGGGCTCATTAGCTACCTAACAATTCACGGTAAAATTTTAATGCAAGCCATGCATACATTTACCGATGATTGGGACGCGGAAATTCCTAATAATCTCCAGAACAGATGGATCGACTGGATGAAGCTTGTGTCTAACGCTAAGGACTTAGCAATTCCTAGGCAAATCGTGGAATACGATTACGATCATCTAGAACTTCATACCTTCGTAGACGCCTCGGAAGACGCCTTCGCGGCATGTGTATATGCCAGAAGCCGGTCAAGGACATGTTACGTCGTACGCTTGATAGCCGGGAAAGCACGTGTTGCACCAGAGAACGTTGTCTATTCCCCGATTAGAACTTCAAGCTGCTGTTCTAGGAGTTAGACTAACAGAGTCTATAAAAAAGGAACTGCGCCTTCCCATACAAAGTGTTACTTATTGGAGCGATTCACAGACTGTATTAGCGTGGATTAACAGCGAAAGAAGGAAATACCATCAGTTTGTTTCGCATCGAATAAGCGAAATTCTTGAGTCATCAAGCACGAACCAGTGGAGATATGTTCCCACAAAACAGAATCCCGCGGACATAGCCACTAAGTTAATCAGCGATGCTCGACCGTGGTTCAACGGGCCATCATTTCTCGAAGAGGATAAAGTACATTGGCCGAAAACGCCCACTAAATCACCAACCAACGAAGAACTCCGGATAGTTGCTGTTCATAGAGAACCGCAAAGAATACTTCTACCCAGAAGAAATGAAAAAATTAAACGAAACACACTACATCGAAGATCACCCAATTTTATTAAAAGATGAATCATGTGTTGTCCATAAGTTATTGGAAAATAATTTAACCACTTGCATGACCGAACCAACAAAACCAACATACACAAAAATATTTCATATGAAGGAAGCCAATTCCGTTTTGTATTATACGGACAATCTAAACAATCTTGTTTTTCGTTGCAACAATCGCACGATAAAACTTATCTACTACGCGGCTTTAATAGAGCTAGATACAGGATGTACACTGTACTCTAATGAAATTATAATAAAAGCAGAGATAGCTAAAGAAAATCTAGTAAAACACTATTTCATAAAACATGCCCACATAGAAAATGAATCGGAAAAGATTTCAGTAAATAATGAAGATCAAGGAACGACAATCATAATATCATTCGCAATTATTATACTTTTGATATTACTAATCACCACAGCAGTTTTGTTCTATTATTTCATATATAAAAAGAAAATTACAACAGCAAGAACAGTTCCTCCAGAAGAAGTTGAAATGAATAAAGTATCAATAAGAAAACATTTCAAACCTCGAGACAGGCGTAATTCAAAGGAATGAATTACGAGGGGGAGAATGTTGCTAGCGCAACGGATAGGTTCGAAATAATGTATGGCATTGTCATGGTTTGTCGAAAGAGAAAAAAATGACATAAAATAAAAACCAATTCAGAGCGGCTCGACAGAGGAAACCATTGATAAGGCCAAGAAAAAGGGAATTCTAAAACAGAAAAAAGATAATAAAAGCCAGACCGCGACGTGGGAAAGCGACTGCGTGAGATGCATAAAATCAACAAGCGCACGGATAAGTGGCTACGGCGCAATGGGCGCGTACAAGGCGTAATGGGAATGCATAATAGCAGATGTCGTTATCCTAAACAAAGATAGATACATCGAGCAACGCTTAGGACCCACGTCTTAAGCTCGCATACAGCGACAAATTCCCAATACGATACCAACACATACTATTGCAAATACTAGTATATAAGCCAGAATTTCACTTTAAATAAATCAGTGTCGATCTAGAGCTCGAAAAGAAAGGACTTGTTTTTTACTTTAAAGGAAAGAACGGAACTCTCCCCTCGGCTAAGACGGCACTCATCAGGGTACTCTGCCCAAAAACTATCCGAAAGTTCTGCTGAATTCGGAACCCCCCTTCTGCGGCATAGGCTCTCCAAAAGGCGAGGAGCAACTAGCGGGAAGGTAATAGGGATCCAGTGAATTCTGCAGACAATTGATCTAGGGCAGAGAGACCCCCCCTAAAAATTGCTACGACCTGAGGGCAGCTTCGAACAGCTGGGCCATACCTTCGCGTGACCCGTTCGGATGCCCCGCTCGTAACAATATATATATATATATATATATATATATATATATATATATATATATATATATATATATATATATATATATATATATATATATATATATATATATATATATATATATATATATATATATATATATATATATATATATATATATATATATATGTGTATATATATATATATATATATATATATATATATATATATATTTATATGTATATATATATATATATATATATATATATATATATATATATATATATATATATATATATATATATATATATATATATATATATGTATATATATATATATATATATATATATATATTTATATTGTACAAACTTATGGACTTCGGATGTGGCTTGGTTCGCTAGTGGTATTTATAGCCCCTGGTGCATTGTGAGTGCTTGAGCGCCGTAATTTGAGGGCTCCTGGCACTCACTAAATGACGGCGTATACTTAACGAAGTGTCGCTTTGCCTGTCATAAGTGTAAATATACTCCCCCCCATGACAGAATGTCATATCGAAAACAATTAACGCGTGGTTGAGCACATGGTTGGTCATTCAGCGGCCAAAGGTAGTATGCAAATTTTACAAATTGGACGGAGAATGATGCCCTTTGTTGTTTTCAGTTTTACTACCCTTGTGAGATGATCTTCTCCCGGATGAATCTCGACGATACGTGCGAGGGGCCATTGTGTGGTTGGTAAAGATTCATCGAGAAGGATTACCAATCTACCAGGTAGTATATCGCTGGCTGGGTGGTAACTCATGGTGTCTCATGGTGTATGTTTTCAGCCCAGTATAGTCCGGAACAGGAACTGCGTGCATTGAGGAACCGATGAGAAAGTGGGCTGGCGTAAGAGCGGCCAAATCATTTGGGTCGTCAGACATGGGCAACAGCGGACGTGAATTCATGGCAGCCTCTATTTGATGAAGGATAGTGCAATATCCTTCATATGACAGCCTCGAGCTGCCTAGATGACGGTAAAGATGTCGCTTGGCTGTCTTCACAGCTGCCTCCCACAATCCGCCGAAGTGAGGAGCCTTAGGAGGAGCGAAATGCCAGGTGATGCCTTTGCATCGTGGAACATTGTAAAAAGTTCACCAAGCTCGTGCGCTGCGCTTTCGAAGTTTTTGCCGTTGTCAGAGTGTATATGCGCTGGTAATCCGCGCCGGGATGTGAAGCGTTGCAATGCCGCTAAAAATCCGGCTGTGGTGAGGTCTCCAACGAGTTCTAGATGAACTGCCTTCGTTGCAAAACACACAAAAATGCACAAGTAACTTTTCATTGCAGCCGCACGGCGATGCACTGGTTTTAGGTAAAATGGACCAGCGTAGTCCACTCCAGTTACGGAAAACGGTCGACTGGGGGTGATGCGTGCCGATGGGAGCTGGCCGATTTGCTGATGTTCAATTTTCGGTTCTTGGCGTATGCACCGGAAGCAATTTCGAACGATTTTTTTTACTAGATGTCTACCATCAAGTGGCCAATACGTTTCCCGTATCTGAGAGAGTAGTAATCGTCCACCTCCATGCATGAGTTTCTCGTGGTAATGAATTGCGATGAGGTGAGCGAATCTGTGATTTTTGGGAAGCACAATGGGATGTTGGGCTTGATATGGAAGTTGGGAGAGCTTCAATCGTCCCCCTACTCTCAATATTCCATGACTGTCGAGGAACGGATTCAGTCTTCGTAACGGAGATTGTTTTATCAAGGCCTCGCCCTTCGTCAGTTGTCGTAGCTCGGTTGAAAATGCGTCTTGCTGTGCCAAACGACATAGCACAGTTTTAGCAGCTTCTATGTAATCCGGAGTGATGACTAAAGGTGTAGTCATGTGTAATGGTGTGCGTTGAGTTCTGTCCTTATCCTTGGAGTTGCGCGTGAAGCGAATGCAGTATGCAACTATACGCAACAGTCGCGTGTAGCTTGAACATAACGTGGACCAAGGATGATCGCTAATTGTATTAATAGGTGCAGCGCTTGTGTGGCGAATCTCGAGATTTATATCTTCATCAGGGTCAGGGATGAAGTTAGGCCAGTGGGAAGAGGGTAGTGCCAACCACTCTGGACCATAGGCCCACAGCTTGCTCTTTAGAAAGTCTACCGCTGACATGCCACGTGATACTAAATCTGCGGGATTCGATGTGCCGGGTACATGTCGCCACTGTCGCGGGTGTGTGTAGTGCTGTACTTCAGATACTCGGTTACCCACGAATGTGGCCCAGGTGTTTGGTGCCGCGCTAATCCACTTTAAGGTGATGATAGAATCAGACCAAAAGAATGATTCTGCTGCGTCTAGTCCCATCGCCTTCTTGACTCGGTTGCAAAGCTGGCCGCCTAACACTGCAGCACACAGTTCAAGTCGAGGGAGTGTGACACGTTTAAGTGGTGCCACTCGCGATTTGGACGATAGTAGAGTAATGCGAATCTCTCCTTTTGACTTTCGCATCGAGCATAAATACAGGCTCCGTAAGCTGCTTCTGACGCATCACAAAAGGTATGTAACTGCACTCGAGTATCAGTTAACAATCCATAGCGATTAATCTTAAAACTGGAAAGAAGTGGCCAGTCTTGCTGAATATCCTTCCACTTTTTACCGATGGAGGCAGAGACAGGATCGTCCCAGCCGTTTTTCTGTAACCACAACTCCTGCATCATAATTTTGGATCGCACAATAATCGGAGAGATCAAGCCAAGCGGATCGAACATTCGTGCTATGTTGGAAAGTATGCTCCGTTTGGTGAGGTTTGATGTGTCAGTATCGATGGTGGATTTGAAGGACAATACATCATGTTCTGGCTCCCACGAAATCCCAAGAGTCTTCACGGTTTCGGCTGGTACAAATTGCAGCGCTGACTGTGTTCCGATCTGATCTGCGGTTAATCCTTTGAGCACATCTAACCGATTTGACGTCCATTTTCGTAGCTCAAATCCGCCCTTGCGAAGTAATTCGCCTAGTCCTACTCGTAGGCGACGAGCATCCTCGACGGAATCTGCACCACCGATGAAATCGTCCACGTAGAAATTTCGTTTCAAAGCGGTTGCTGCAACAGGATATGCGGTTCCTTCATCGGTTGCAAGCTGCAGTAAGGTTCGAGTTGCAAGGAAAGACGATGGCGATAATCCATATGTTACAGTGTTCAGTTCATAACATTGGATCGGTGAATGCGGAGTGAACCAGAAGCAAATACGAGCATATTTTCGGTCATCTGGATGCAGCAGTATTTGGCGATACATTTTAGTGATGTCTCCTACAAGGGCTACCTTGTATGTGCGAAATTGAAGGATGATGTCCAGCTATTCATCCTGAACTGTTGGGCCAACACATAAAATTTCGTTGATTGAGTATCCAGTGGATGTTTTTGAGGAACCATCAAATAATACTCTAGTTTTCGTTGCAAGTTTGTACAATATATATATCTACATATATATATATATATATATATATATATATATATATATATTATATATATATATATATATATATATATATATATATATATATATATATATATATAAATATATATAAATATATATTTATATTTATTCATATTGAAACATATTGATATAATTCCTCAATAAATTGACAAATTTTTTTTTCAAATGATTGATGGCTTAAATCCTTTTATTTTCATTCATGTACAAGAATGTATGATCATTGTAATAACACATGCTTTAAAAGTATTTTTGTTTAAATGATTAAGAAAGCTTTTTTTTCCGAAGAGCGAATTGTAATTGAATTTTCTAGCCAATTAAAAAGAGTATATTGTTTTTTCTTATATTGTTTCATTTCTTGATTCTTTAAGAATTTGTTCAGATGTTCTCGTTAATCAAAATTTATTTTGTAATTTGCTATTTAGAGTGTGTATGATTGTTAAATGTATATTATTTCGATTACAGATGATTTTCTTTGGACAATTAAGATGTCCAAACTGGTATTTAAGATTTTTACATAAAAGACTACATAGCAGTATTGCTGTTATGCGAGATATTACCCATTTTCTAATGAAAAAAAATCTATTTTGAAAGTGAAGCTATCTTGACTTTACAACATGAAGTTGGATTTTAATCATTTCTATAATAAATAATAGCGTAAAATGTACTTAAAAATAATAAGTGCAAATGAATTGGGGTGTCAGACAAATTAATTCTTGTTCCTTTGGAAAATCCGTATGTTGGTCCATAGGTTCCTTGTGCACCATCCACTCCGGAACGTATGGAAGGAATCGTAAATGGTTTACGGGTAATAATATCGATTGAAGG
>NC_071293.1:15366318-15432266 GCF_943737925.1 Anopheles nili | reverse complement strand
GAATATTTCCTTATATATATATATATATATATATATATATATATATATATATATATATATATATATATATATATATATATTTATATATATATATATATATATATATATATATATATATATATATATATATATATAATATATATATATATATATATATATATATATATATAAATATATATATATATATATATATATATATATATATATATATAATATATACATAAATATATATATATATATATATATATATATATATATATATATATATATATATATATATATATATATATATATATATATATATATATATATATATATTTATGTATATATATATATATATATATATATATATATATATATATATATATAATATATATATATATATATATATATATATATATATATCTATATATATATATGTATCTTTATATATATATATATATATATATATATATATATATATATATATATATATATATATATATATATATATATATATATATATATATATATATATATATATATATATATATATATATATATATATATATATATATATATATATATATATACACACATATATATATAGATATATATATATATATATATATATATATATATATATAATATATATATATATATATATATATATATATATATATATATATATATATATATATATATATATATATATCTATATATATATATCTATATATATACATATATATATATATATATATATATATATATATATATATATATATATATATATATATATATATATATATATATATATATATATATATATATATATATATATATATATATATATATATATATACATATATATATATATATATATATATATATATATATATATATATATATATATATATATATATATATATATATATATATATATATATATATATATATATATTACATACATACATATATATATATATATATATATATATATATATATATATATATATATATATATATATATATATATATATATCTATATATATATATATATATATATATATATATATATATATATATATTTATATATATTTTCAAAGATAGATAGATATATTCAATTCAAACCAGTACGCTCGTCTGTACAATTTATATATATGTTTCAAATGAAAAACAAACTTTCCGTTTCAGAAAAGTCTATCCCCTTAAGTTCGTAGCAACTCAATCCTGTCAAACTTACGCATTCGCGCCCAACTGTCTGTATGTTCTGTTAAGCAAGCAGACTGTAGTACTAAAATGTCTGGAGTTTCCAAACCATTTACGAAAGGAAGCATTGCTGATCTTAAAAATCATAGTAGACAGAAGATGACTGTACCAAGTACAGATCAAAGAGATTATGCTGAGTTTTCAAACAGCATACAAGACATATTCTATAACGCACAAAGTGTCGCAAGTACGTTACGTGGCTCTACTGGTGTTCTTTACGACAATCGATATGCTCTGCATCGTTGTCTGTGGGATAACAATTATCCAGAATGTCCTGAGCGTTACCAGCGTGTGATGGAACGGTTTGAAATGGAAAAACTAATTGATCGTTGCAAGTTTATTGCACCTCGTGAAGCTTCGGAAGCAGAAATTTTGGTGAAGCATACCGCAGATCAGCTACACATCTTACAAAAAACCAAAGGCTTGCAAGATGTAGAACATTTGGAGCAACTGAGTTCACAGTACGATGCAATATTCGTTCATCCTGTAGGCATATAAACTTTTAATGCTTATTTGAAAATTATTACTCATAGCATTATGTCATACCTATTTTGTTTTTAGGCATCTTACGATACGAGTCTATTGGCAGTTGGTGGTACTATTGAATTAGTTACTAGTGTTTGCAAAGGTATAATTCAAAACGGGATGGCTATTATTCGTCCTCCTGGTCATCACGCTATGACTGCGGAATACAATGGCTACTGCTTTTTTAACAATGTTGCTATTGCGGCACAACATGCAATTGATAATCTTGGCCTGTCGAGAATTCTTATTGTGGACTGGGATGTTCATCATGGACAAGGAACACAGAGAATGTTTTACTCAGATCCCAGGTTAGGTCAATAGCAATTATCATGGATTGATTTAGCAACACTAGTTATCATGGGTTTTTCATTTTGTAATGTTTGTTCCAGAATACTATATTTTTCAATTCATCGTTACGAACATGGATCTTTTTGGCCAAACTTAAGAGAATCTGATTTTGATTACGTAGGAGAAGGCACAGGCGAAGGATTTAACTTTAATGTTCCTTTAAATGCCACAGGAATGACGAATGGAGATTATCTTGCGATATGGCATCAGTTACTTCTTCCGGTAGCTACTGAGGTGAGTTTTATTTTTGGTTCATAGTAGATTATTTAAAACTCTAATTTAACATTATTAGCGTTATCATTTAATCGTCATTTGTCATTTTAAATGATTTTTCTTGATCCATTTATCAGCAGCATTAGCCAAAAAATATTCCTAGTGTATTTGTCAATCATTTTCAAGATTTTTCTCCATTTATATTACTTTTAGTTTCTACCGGAGCTCATAATAATTTCAGCTGGTTACGACTCGGCATACGGATGTCCTGAGGTGTGTTAAATACTCATAATTTCATTGTTTCTTATTTCTTTTTTTTGCTTGTTTATTGTTTTTTCATTACGAACAGTATAATCCTCAACTTATTGTCATCTCGGCCGGTTATGATTCTGCTCTTGGGGACGAAAAGGTACAGCATATTTTGTTGCAATTTCTCACCTTTCCGACTCGATTTTTATTTTAATGAGCTTACGCGTATTCTAATTTATAAGTTTCCATTTCATCAAGTTATACAAACGTGTGAAAGAAAAATATGAAAAAAATCAGTTATTCATTTTTTTCTCATTCATTTTTTTCCATCATTCGAATAGTATTGAGTACTATGGAACTTTTACATACATGAACATTGAATCTATTATTCCCAAAAGTTAAACTTAAAACGAACAAAGTGGTGGGATGCTAGAATTACGTTTGTTTCTGGGACTAAAATTTTTATCCCTCCGGTTATTGAAAAGAAAAATGTCAGATTGAAGAATTATTATTGGTGCTTCAATATGAGCGCTAAGAAATAAAATACATTTTGTGAAAATGATGGATTTTAAATTTTTTTTTAAGGTCTATGCCAACAATGTTTCGTTAGGAAAATTCGAAAGACCTTTTAGTTTTTAAGATCTATGCAGTGTTAATTGATAAAAAAAGAATCGACTGGGACCCATACTGCAGTAGAATTCGCTGTTCTATCACATATATGTTGCCGATTACAATATAATTATAGAAATTGCAAAACTGAAACAGACATACAAATTGCAATAGACAACATATAGCAAAACAGGTAGTATCGGGATCGAATCTCGTCGGAGCCTCTTCCGTATGCAGGACTGACTATCCAGCTACGAGACATTCCTGGTCATAGAAAGCCTTGGTTAAGTATTGCAAGGTAGGCCTTGACCGTACACTGATTGTCCAGACAATTAAGAAGAAGAAGAATAAGAATTAGAGCCGGTTGGTTGAATCTACAAAAAAAAAATAGCAAAGCCGAAGGAACTAACCGTAAAGCATATATTAAATTCGGTGTTTCTTTGTTGTGTATAGACTCCTTGCTACTAATTGTTACTCCTTGCTACTAATTGTTGCCATTGTGGCCATTGTATAGAGAGTATTAGCAAAAACTGAAGCTAATTCATTCATTCACATAGACGAAAAAATAAATGTTGCTCGAAATTTGTTACTTTGATTCGGAATTTGATTAGAATACCTTTTAAATCATAACTGGTCGATTGTGCTACAATATATTATTACAAATCATAGTTCAACTATTGAATGATTTTTTTTGTTTTTAAGTTTTGTAAATTTGACACGTTTAGGAATAGTTTTTAAAATAATTAATCAACCTGTGATTTTGATTTGCTGGAAACTTTTTTTAATTTATTTGTTTTCACTGTACAGAAGCTTACTCGGATTTCTGTTTTGGAAAAACGCGACACGCAGATATTCTAGTACATAGCACACAGATACATTTTTTTATTTTTCAGTTTTTTGTATTGATATTTTTAAATTTAATATGTTCATTAGTTGCCAAACCGACGAAAAAGGTTACGCTAACGATGTTCTTGTATCCTTCCTTCTTGGTGTGCTATTATTATTTTGTTTGTCGTGACTGTTTACTAAAATATCGTTTTTATTAATACCACTGCGTACAAATAGCTTAGTTGCGATTGTAATATGTGATGTTGGGCTAATTCGAAGATGCGCTTTGTTATACGCATCAACCCATATTGAGTTTATCCGTACATTGCATAGTTGCATATTGCAAAATGTTTATAGTTTAACTTTGTGCAATCGATCGTTTCTCTCGTTCACTATACAACATATATGCAGGATGTGCTTCGTTTCAGTGTTTTTTAAGTTTTTAAACGTCATTGGGCTCAAAGTACTCCTGAAGTTGTATGAGACGATGAGTTGAGCGAAAGTTTAAAACATATCAACATATCATAATATATCAACCTAAAACCCCATTGCATCATTTACAAGCACCTTAAAAATTAGTATATAGGTCGATATTTGATCTATTCAATATTGAACATGTTAAAGAAATTTGATTTCATTGATTGTTTTATAATATTTAACTATTCTGAAGAATAAAATAATGGCTCTAGACTTAAAACTGATAGCAATTTTTTGTAGTAAAAAAATATTTTTTAATGTTTTTGATTCTTATATGAATGGTTTGAAAACCATACGTCTTTGCCTCGAATTACATGAAAAAATATATCGATGATTTGAAATACTTTTTATACCATTCTTTCAGGGATGTATGGATCTCACCCCAGCATTTTATTCGCATTTATTAAGTCCTTTATTATCACTTGCGAATGGCCGAGTTGCAGTTGTGTTAGAGGGTGGCTACTGTCTCGAATCGTTAGCGGAAGGATGTGTTTTTACGCTTAAGACATTATTGGGCGATCCGTGCCCAAGACTGGTTGAAAAACTTCTTCCTCCGTCGAAAAGCATTCAAGGTTCTATCCTGGATTGCATCTTTAGTCACCGGAACTATTGGAAGTGTTTACAGTTATACGACGTTTACGAGTAAGTTGCTACATACGTTGTTACATACTTACTGATAGTGAAATAAAATTTTATTTTTTTTTTTCGAGAAGCTTGGAAGAATACAACAACATCAACCCTCAGGATAATTTTCACAAGGTTATCAAATGCTATATTGATCCAGAAACAAAATCTGGATGTTACGAAACACGTAATTGTTATCCAGTATTGTCGGTAGAACAGCAGTGTCGAGTCCAAGAACACTTGTCACGCTTGAAAATGCTGACAAATATTAACTTCCCAGACACTCGAGTTTGTTATGTTTACGATGAATTGATGCTGGAACACCGCAACAACAATGAAAAATGGCATCCGGAACAGCCAGAAAGAATAATAAAAATTATTCAGAGCCTTACTGTGGATTATCAACTTACAAAGCGAATGAAAAGACTTATTGGAAGGTTATGCACAACCGACGAGCTTCGTCTGGTACATGACTCAAAACATATCAACTTAATCGAAGAAATCTGCGAATCGAGTATGATACAGCAAACAGCAGATCAATTCACCTCCATTTATTTTCATCCACGTACTAATGATAGCGCCAGAATGGCAGCTGGTTCTGTCCTAGAAGTGGTAGCAGAAGTGTTAAGTGGTCGAGCTCGATCCGGAATCTGTGTTGTTCGTCCGCCGGGGCACCATGCTGAACCAGATTCACCACACGGGTTCTGTATTTTTAATAATGTTGCCATAGCAGCAAGACATGCACTCGACTATCATGGTCTACAGCGTGTACTGATAGTTGATTGGGATGTACATCACGGTAACGGCACACAGCACATTTTTGAAAGTGATCCGCGAGTTCTTTATATATCAGTGCATCGTTACGATAATGGATTGTTTTTTCCTAAGAGCAGTGATGCGGACTACACAGTCGTTGGCAATGGACCGGCCGAAGGATATAACGTTAATATTCCATGGAATAAGAAAGGAATGGGTGACGCTGAATATGTGGCTGCTTTTCATTCTATAATTCTACCCATTGCATATGAGTTTGATCCTGAACTTGTCCTCATATCAGCAGGCTTCGATGCAGCCATAGGAGATCCGCTTGGTGGTTGTAGAGTTACACCTGAAGCGTATGGTCACTTTACTTTTTGGCTATCTGCGTTGGCAAGTGGTCGCATTGTTTTATGTCTAGAAGGTGGTTACAATGTCAATTCTATTTCATATGCTATGGCTATGTGCACAAAAGCCCTTCTTGGAGATCCACTTCCAGCGTTACGATTGTCCTTTTCACAAAATTCATCTGAACCTTCTGCATCCTGTATTGAAACTTTGCACAACGTAATGAAAGTACAACAAAAATATTGGCAGGCAATATGCTTTAATAAGAAGTTACCGAATATCAATTCCGTAAAAATCAATGCAGATGGATTTTTTGATAATTCAGCTAATTTCTTACAAGATTCCAACAATATACCTCTTAATGAAAATGTTTCTACTGCACAATCTAATTTGGTTCCATTACAATTGTCGTCGCAAAAATCGGCATTCAAAAGTGCGGCTACCCATGAAGCATGTTGTTCATCAAATTTAAGACAAAAACCGCTTCAATCAATGACTGAATATTTGGAATCGAATCTGGAGGTGAGTAAATTGTAAATTTATGATGATTTAACATTAATAAAACCATTAAGAGTAGTGCCACTAGCTAAAATTGTAGTCACACTCTTTACTTAGTCACTAAATAACTTTTTTAGATGTATTTTTATTATATTTTCATTATATTTGCTGAATAAGTCAGGAGTTGAAACAAAGGGGTAAAAAGGTGGAAAGGTTGTTAAATTGATAGATTATTTCCAAATCCTAAAGCCAACGCCATTTTAAGCTTTGATGATTACCTGATTTCACGAAATTTTCTGCCATACCACGGTGATGAAGCTGGAAGTGTGCATGTTTGCTTTTGCACTTTTTCGTAGAAATGCGTTCTTTAAATTATGGCTCTTTAATACGGCAATCAGTTCGGATAGTCGTTTGGTTTTTTTTTTTCTTCACATATAATTCTTTTCTAGAATGTTCTTAATAACCAATTTTGCTTTGTTTTCACTTTAGCGTGTCAAGCGCAAGTCAGTTTTCACGAGATAGTCTGGATTTTTTCATCTAAATGGTTTCACTTCACGACAAACATTTACGACTGTGGCGACGTTAAATATCGTCGGCACGATCGTCGAGCCGACGTTGCGTATTGTCACCTCGACGTCGAGATGCAGTCAAAAGTCGACGTTTCATGAGAATGTTCACGACAAGCAAACTTTGCGATGCATCGTTCGTCTCGACGTTTCATGAGCTTGTTTCCTCTTTGCTCCATACAAATTTCCAATCCGTAGCGTTGTGCATGGGTGTGTTTGCTATCGTCGTGAGCATCGCGCGTACCTCTCAACACCCGGCTCCACATAGCTCCCACAAACTAGCCCATTTTTCTTGTCACTCGTATCGGCCGGGGTCGTCACGAGTTTTTGTCCCGCTCTGTCTGTACCAAAACTATCACCGCACTCGTCTTGAGGTTCAAACCCGTACTGAGCGGCCCTAACGTAGCTCAATCACTCAATGTTATTATCAGAACGGAATGTCCGTGGAACAACGACTAGAAGTTTGTAGCGATCGCTTATATTTAGCGAATTTCAATTAGGGGTTTCTCATTCTTAATAAATTAATAATTTCAAAATAAGTTTAACCCTTTCCGATGCCGCAACAAAATGGTTCAGCCATTTAAGCAAATCACACAGTAGAAGAAAACCGGAGGGAAAACCGTATGGGACAATTTATTTTATCAATTTTGTAATCGTCGCGAAATTGTCTAAATTACGTTTACGATAGCTTTTCCTATAGGAGAGATGCATTCATAAGATGCCATGCATACGAAATTCTATTCATTGACTTCAATTTAAAGCATAGACCGGTAATTGTTTCTACGAATGGTTTGCAAAGCAAACCTCTGATTTGCATCATTATTTCAAGTTTATAGCCTGCACATCACAATTTAAAAGGCAGATATTTTTAGTGGATTCAAATAAAACGATTAAGGTATTTGGCGCTAAGTGTGCTTGGATTAAACTTCTTACAGACTAAATTATTTCTTTTGAGCAAATGAGTAGGAACCATCAAGAGATATGAGCGTGATTATTTCAGTCAATATCATATGTCTTTGACAATATAAAAAACTAATTTTTCAACAGTCGATATTATTTATATGAAAGTAGAAAAAAACATTGAACATAATTACGGACTTTAACTCAATATTATAAATATCGTTACTCATATCTGGTTGGTTTGCAGGGAAGGACTCCCGTTTCCCATGTTTAGGTGATGGAGCTCCGTAGGTAATATATCGATCGGTAATAAGAACGTAGGTAATATCCATCGATCCCCCGATATCGTGATTCCCATCGCCAACCAATAATTCATTCCTAATCATTCCGAATACTTTCAATTGTACTGGATATGCTTCTTCAGTGTTTATCATAAACAAAATTCCTTCGCTAAGGGTAAAACCAATGCAATAGTTTTCTGATCGAAGCGAATGCCCAAATGTACGAATTACTGTACCTTTTGCCAGAAAGCCTACCCTCGGTTATGAGTAAATTCAATACCATAATTTGTTAATGTAAACAAGCACCTGAATCGTTATGAAAATGTGCCATGCAAACCCATCGTAGAAACAAATGCCGGTATATGTTTTAAATTGAAGTCAATGAATAGAATTTCTCATGCATGGCATCTTATGAATGCATCTCTCCTATAGGAAAAGCTATCGTAGACGTAATTTAGACAATTTCGCGACGATTACAAAATTGATAAAATAAATTGTCCCATAAGGTTTTCCCTCCGGTTTTCTTCTACTGTGTGATTTGCTTAAATGGCTGAACCATTTTGTTCAGGCATCGGAAAGGGTTAAACTTATTTTGAAATTATTAATTTATTAAGAATGGGAAACCCCTAATTGAAATTCGCTAAATATAAGGGATCGCTACAAACTTCTTGTCGTTGTTCCACGGACATTCCGTTTTGATAATAACATAGAGTGGTTGAGTTACCTTAGGGTCGCTCAGTACGGGTTTGAAGCTCAAGACGAGTGCGGTGATAGTTTTGGTACAGACAGAGCGGGACAAAAACTCGTTACGACCCCTACTGTTGCGCGTCGCAAGAGAAATGGGCTACACGACTAGCATTTAGGGCTGTGGCGACGTTAAATATCGTCGGCTCGACCGTCGAGCCGACGTTTCGTATCGTCGCCTCGACCGTCGCGTCGACGTCGAGATGCAGTAAAAAGTCGACGTTTCATGAGGATGTTGCCTAGCATGTGTTGCAAATCAATGGCGCTCACGTAAAATTGAGTGATCATGAAATAAAAAAAAATCCATGTGGAAGGAAGCTCAGGCCCGCCCGTACGCTCTGCTCTCGTTATTTTCGCTTCAAGCTCTTCTTGACCGTGTGGCCGCGAGTGCATGTCGGAGTGGAACATTAGCTCTGAGTGTTCTAAGTGTCGAAACGATTCTCCCCCCTATGCTCTTATTCGTTCTGATTAGGTCTTGTTGTGCTTGGCTGCCTTGCTTTTTCTGCCTCTCTTCTCTTTGCTTTGCAAATTTGAATTATTTCGGGTCGAATTAGAGAGGGGAGAAGTTAGAATTGATGAGATATGAAGTTTTGTATTGAAATGATTGAGCGTCGAAAATTTACCGATTCAGCCGTCGAGTCTCATATTATGTGCCCCGTTGCTAACGGTTGACTTTCTTTCTTTTAAGGCAAAATTATGACGCCGATTAAAATATATTTTGAGATCGCTGAGAACCCCATATTACCCATAACGTGAAACTGACTTGAATTTGCTTAGCAAAATACCGTCTCGCAAGTTTGTTTCTGATCTGCACCATTATTTCACGTTCATGGTCGGCACATCACAATCAAAAAGACAGATATTTTTAGTGGATTTAAAAAAATGATTAGGGTATTTGGCGCTAAGTGTGCTTGGATTAAACTTCTTACACACTAAATTATATCTTTCGAGCAAATGAGTAGGAACCATCAAGAGATATGAGCGTAAATATTTCAGTCAAAATCATATGTTTTTGACAATATAAAAAACTAATCTTTCAACAGTCGATATTATTTATATGAAAGTAGAAAAAAACATTGAACATAATTACGGACTTTAACTCAACCTTACAAAAGCGTTATCCATATCTGGCTGGTTTGCAGGGAAGGACTTCCGTTTCCCATGTTTAGGTGATGGAGCTCGGTAGGTAATATATCGATCGGTAATAAATACGTTGGTAATATCCATCGATCCCCCGATATCGTGATTCCTATCGCCAACCAATCATTCCTTATCATTCCGCATACTTTCAATTGTACTGGATTTGCTTCTTCGGTGTTTATCATAAACAGAATTCCTTCGCTAAGGGTAAAACCAATCCAATAGCTTTCTGATCGAAGCGATTGGCTAATTGTACGAATTGCTGTATCTTTTACCAGAAAGCCTACCCTTGGTTATGAGTAAATTCAATACCATATTTTGTTAATATAAACAAGCACCTGAATCGTTATGAAAATGTGCTTTGCAAACCAATCGTAGAAACAATTGCCGGTCTATGCTTTAAATTGAAGTCAATGAATTTCGCATGCATGGCATCTTATGAATGCATCTCTCTTATAGGTAAAGCTATCGTAAACGTAATTTAGACAATTTCGCGACGATTACAAAATTGATAACATAAATTGTCCCATACGGTTTTCCCTCCGATTTTCTTCTACTGTGTGATTTGCTTAAATGGTTGAACCATTTTGTTGTTGGCATCGGAAAGGGTTAAACTTATTTTGAAATTATTAATTTTTTAAGAATGGGAAACCCCTAATTGAAATTCGCTAAATATAAGCGATCGCTACAAACTTCTAGTCGTTGTTCCACGGACATTCCGTTCTGATAATAACATTGAGTGATTGAGCTACGTTAGGGCCGCTCAGTACGGGTTTGAAGCTCAAGACGAGTGCAGTGATAGTTTTGGTACAGACAGAACGGAACAAAAACTCGTGACGACCCCGGCCGATACGAGTGACAAGAAAAATGAGCTAGTTTGTGGGAGCTATGTGGAGCGGGGTGTTGAGCGGTACGCGCGATGCTCACGACGATAGCAAACACACCCATGCACAACGCTACGCCTTGGAAATTTGTATGGAGCAAAGAGGTGACAAGCTCATGAAACGTCGAGACGAACGATACATCCCAAATTTTGCTTGTAGTGTAGTTTGTGGGAGCTGTGTGGAGCGGGGTGATGAGAGGTACAAGCGATACTCACGACGATGGCAAACACACCCATGCACAACGCTACGGATTGGAAATTTGTATGGAGCCAGGAGGTGACAAGCTCATGAAACATCGAGATGGACGAAACACCGCCAAAATTGTTTGTCTTGTTGATACCTTCAATGGTATATTTCATTTGTGAGCAATTCTGATCTTTATAAGATAGCGATACAAAAACAATAGAAAGTATAATGGTATGAGTACAGCTAAAGCACTACCCACGTTAATACCACTCTGGAATTTGAAAAATTGCTAACACAACATTCGTGTGATAGTCAGTTCATCGATTCGACTTGTGTAAGTCAGTTATCGGCGTGCACTTGAAATAAAACTTTGAACAACTCAAAAATATGCAAAAAAAGTGCTTTACGCGACGAGGGTTCATTTCTCTGGTATATGCTGATGGATTGTTCTCAGCTGTTTTCTCTTGCTCGTACTCTTTAGGCTGGACGCAAACCTGTAGTAAAACTAGCCTTTTGACCCAATATCATTTGGGTCGACATTGTTTAAGGGAATATTGTGGGGACTTTTTCTTATGCTCTAGTGATTTGGTGCATAGATGTTTCATTACTTGAAACTAATACTGGCGAAATTTCAGGCTCCTCAATGCAGAACAAAGGGGGGCTCCCATACAACCCCCCCCCCCCCCCTCAAAGTGAATTTTCCCTTAAAACTGTAAATGTTGTCTAATTTGGCAGAAATTTAGCAAACATGTTTCTTTTGACATTCGGCAAAATATTCAAAGCTTCTTCCACCACCGCGAGGAAAAAAGGGGATCTCCCATACAACCCCGCTTGGTGTTGAGGGGCGCCTAACAAACTTATAATAATAACTGAAAAGTACAAAGAACCATCGATTTGAACACAGATCTGGCTGATATTTAGCACACATGCTTTTTTATACTTTGGAGATGAATAAAAAATTTCGGCCACATCGGTCCCAAAAAAGGGGGGCTTCCATAGACCCGTGGAAATGTCTATAATTTTCGATGACCTAAATTTTGCGTATGCGTTTCTTAAAACTCTCTTTACCATATGTGGTGAAGTATAAGTTTCCCGGTTTGGTATATCTGTTAGTCATCAAACATTCTCTACGGAGGACAAACGTCGTAGAAATCAACTCTAATTTTATCACCTAATACAATGAGTTTCAAAAGTTTAGTTCTACAAGCGAGGACCAAATAGTTGTCACTACCCCTACATCAAACACATAAAAATTATTGAAAAATAGCATATGGCTACCAATTCATTTGAAACATGGTAGAAATGCTTCTTATTATTCATAGTGCGGCGAAGATTCATGTACGCATGTGCAAAACACATGGGGTTGTCCAAAGAACCTCCTGTCTGTATCATCAAAAAAATTATTCGGTCATAGCAATTAAGCTCGGTCAGAATGAATTGAGATGAGGATGATTCTTCTTACACAAAATTTAGAAAAATAAAAGCTCCCATACAAACTCCTCTTATTAGAGTATTGGAAAATATGGTCAAGCAAACCAATCATGACTGATTTAAATGGAATGAGTGAAAGTTTCAAAAAAGTGCGGTTAGAAACAAATTTGTTGGAGGGCATGCAACACCTATTTCGAATATTGAAAAAAATAATGGCCAAAATAACAAATATCGTCTAATCTTTCTACAACTTTTCATGTACGCCGTAACACAGTCCATGCAAGAAGTAGCAAAGTATCAGATTCTACAATTCGGACATGGGGAGATGCAACCCTAATTTATTAGAATGATCGAATATTGCTCAGCGATACAAATGTTTTTTGTATGTTTTTTTTAACGAGTGATTTTTACATTAGGAACGGGAAAGGTATTGCCGTTTCCAAAATAAAAAAAAATCACAAAAATGCAAAGACGTCAACAAACAGTTTAATTTCCTGCATCCTTTCTCTTTTCTACCGTTTATTTAGATACTAAACCGCGCTTAGTCACTAAACTCATTCTTTTCCCATGCATGTTAAAATTTAAAAGTTTAAAATATTTTTTTATATAGATATTAATAACGCTATGCTCTTATTCAGTAAGATTCAGTTTTAATTGTGTTAAGAAGCGTTGGCAATGTGGTTGGTGTAAATATCTAATTATGGATATCAGAGCGTAATGATTACGAATTCGGAATGTCGTTTTGAAAGGGAACAGATACAAGCGATACAGATGAAATATAAAGGAAAATAGAAAATTGTTTCCAGGCAGCTTAAGTGACGAGATAAAAATAAGAGATAGAAAAGTAGAAAGATTTTGAACGTCATATATGCTCAGGATGGAACCACATGCTACTTTTCCTCATTGCTTTGTAGATAAATTGATATGACGGATCCAAGAAAAATGATCGTGGATAAAAAAGGATTTTCGAAAGCGTTAAAGTGGAAAACACTAGGCAAAAAAAAATAGGTTTTACTAATTTCATGACGTGAAAGATGCGAAAGATTAGGAAGAAAATTTTTGGTTAAAACGTGTTGGTCATACGAAGCGAAGATTATGAAGAGAAATGGAAGTAGTGAAACAAGAGAAGAAAGGATTTGATATAAAATCCTTTCCTTGAGAGCTAAGATGGTTGAAAGGGTAGATTTGTTAAAAAAGGAGTGCAGGATATTTTTTGTAGGTATAGCCAATTGGATAATATATGTGAAGAGCAACAGCGAAAGGTGAATTAAATGACATAGAAAACATTCAAAGACAAAGCTAGAAATCACGTGTATAGAATGAATACAACAAAATGACAAAAAATGTACACATCAAAAATTGAATTACACAAGCATACGTAAAAATGCCCCTTTATGTTTCCTTAAACTACGTCAACCGGAAATGAAAGCGGGTACATCAGTTATGTTATATATATATATATATATATATATATATATATATATATATATATATATATATATATATATATATATATATATATATATATGTATATATATATATATATATATATATATATATATATATATATATATACATATATATATATATATATTTATGTATGTATATATATATATATATATATATATATATATATATATATATATGTATATATATATATATATATATATATATATATATATATATATATATATACATATATATATATATATATATATATATATATATAGTTATATTTATATATTATTTATATATATATATATATATATATATATATATATATATATATATATATATATATATATATATATATATACATATACACACACACACACACATATATATATATATATATATATATATATATATATATATATATATATATATATATATATATATATATATATATATATATATATATTTTGATTTGCATACTTTTGCCGAATACAAAATGAAGCATGATTTTCGAATTTTAGCCACATTTAACATCAACTTTAGTTTTAAGCGAATAATATTGACCTTTTTGGGGGGTTGTAAGGGAGCCGTCCTTTTTTCCCTGTGCAGGAATTTTTTCAGAACATTCCAACAAACAATACTTTTTTTACAAACCATTCCACAGTTTCAGCCAACCCGGGCAAGAAAATAGCTTCCGAGAGAAGAGCTTCCGTACAACCACACTTCGAAAAAGTCAATAATATTCGCTGAATGATGCAAATGCCGACCGATATTTTCGAAATGAGACAAAACTGATTCTTTTAACTTTTTTTTTAACGATTATCGATTTGCATAAACATGTTTTTTTAAATCTTTTCGTAAGGAGCTGGTGTCCCAAATATTCCCTCTTACGGAAATTTAAAACCGTTCAAAATACAAATGGCATATGATTTGACCATAATTTTTTGTATGCATTTCTTAAAACTGTATGCAATATGTGACGCAGTATAAGTTTCCTGGTTCGGAGCTAAATACTTAAATGGAACATGTTTTCAACATGGTTTATTTATTCAGGTCTGCACATGCCGTCAAAATTTACTCCAAAATCAACAACAAATCCAGAGAGTGGCAAAATTTCAGTTCTACAAGCAGGAATCAAATGGTTCTCCCCTCTCCCTCTCCACATCAGAAAATATATTTGAAATTACATCACCCAACGAGAACTTTCCGTGGTATGATGTTGCGGTCTCGCTCTATCTGCTATCTTTTTTATATTCCCCTATCACTCATCAGCCTTCATGATCACGGTCACTCTACCTCTCGCTGCCCCTCTCATTCACAACCGAAAAAAATTCACCGTTAAAGCTATCGTTTCACTCTTTGCTCTCGATTCCACTCACTGCCTCTTCTTCAATTCACCCAAAAGTGAGCTTACTCACCCTCCGGTGCTATTGAGTGTCACACGGCGTTTTCTTTATCTCTTATTTGAACGCGCACTGGGACTCTCTGTTTTCAAACGATCAGCTGTATGAGCTGTTCTTTGGTCTGTCGAGTTATGAAGAAAATCACAATATTCAGATATATTTTCTACTGAATGACACGTATGATGTTCGCAATACAGTATACAAGCATGGAAATACACAATTTCTGCATAAAATACAACGTCATAATAGGTTCTTAAATGAGCACATATATAAAATTAGCCATACACTCAAACTGAACGTACCCAACATCAAAAAAGCATATCATTATAAATCAGTGTAGGATACTTTCGATAGAGATATCATCAACGGTTAGAGTAAAAAGCCAACCATCCGTTTGTCTATTGACGATGATGGTAGATATGCTACTAAAATCAATCATAAATTTCATGAAAGCATACTAAGACGAGGATAAGGTGTAATGGAACTTCCAGAGGAGGATTTACATAGTTTCCTCTCTGAAGGTATTTGAAAAAAACTTCAACTATCTGGACCATGTAATGCGCTTAATGTTCTTTGACGGACTTCAATGTAGGGCATTATCGATCAACTACTCACTACCAATCCATAAAAATGTTTGCTGACCGAAAACTGCTATTATTTTGACGAATCGGGAGCATTTGTTGTAATTGTTTGAATGAGATCTTCAATTGTATTACATCTCAACACAAATGCTGTAATGATTCTTTTGGCAACGAAGTGGCAACGGATTGGTGAGATATTTAATTTAGAATATTGTCTAGTTGTGCTTCTACGCTGTCCATATATGGTATCAAATTTTGCTAATCGTTGTACTACCCCAGATAATCGTTTGCGATTTACCTATTCCGTCTTCGTCCGACAGATCTATGTGTATGTCTGTAAGCATTAATAAAATGTTACATGTTACATGATTCCAGCTGGAATGACGGCGCATGATCAAATTATGTGAAAATGTTTTGTATGTCAGGAAGGAAAGATTCATCTAACATTGATAATCTGTCTGCGTCGTTTAGTCCAGAGGAACATTTGTGGCGTCGTTCAAATCGGTAGATCAGAAATATTTAAAAGAAAATATAAATGCGTATTTGTTATTGCTAGTCTATTCGTTTTGTTATGCTTTGCAACTTTTCCGAGATCCTAAATCTCAGATAAAATAACACATAACAATTTGACTGATATCGGTACATTAAAACCTGGTTAGAAACTGTATCTGTAAACAAATTTGCTATAAACGAGCAGGTTTTGCTAGGACTGGTGCACCGAAATCGTATGTACGTCTAACCATTGCTTATATTTCACAGCAAGCGCAAGAAGAAAACACAGAACGAACGTATGAGAATGAATGTGTGTAGAAGCGATAGAGAGAAAATAGAGCAGTACTGCAAAAGAGCACTATTCAGTGAGTGCATAACAACAGAGAATAATGAATCTGCATTAGCCAGAGAAATGAACTCGCGTAAAGCACTTTTATTTCTCAATTTGTTTTTACAAAGCTGCCAAGTTGATAGGAGCTTTATCGCCGAAAACGTCTGTCTTGCGGCTTGATTTTCGAATCGATAGTTAATCGAGTTTTGTTCTAACCCCAAGAAAAAAACAGCGTGGCTGTCAACTAGGGCACTTACAATCCTGATTCCCTGAAATGTTTGAAATTAGCTCAACGATTAGATCTTCAATTTTTTTGACTTTTACATTACGGAGGGCAAAAGAATATCCGTTTCCGGATAAAAAGACATTTTCAAAAATGCATAAGACGTCAACAAACGGATCAATTTCCTCCACCTCTTCCCTCTACACTCAAACGAGTTAGACACTAAGCTGTTCTAAGAATTTCAACAAATTACTTCTTGATGAATGTTAAAACGTTACTGTGAAAACATTTTTCAACTTAAAAATAATACAAAAGTTATGTACTTATTCAGTAAGAATCCATTTTCATTTACTGTGTTGAGTTTTGTTGGAAATGCAGTTGGTGTAAACAATTTAAATTTAGATTTCAGAGAGCAATGATTACGAATATGAACTGCTTTTTGAAAGGGAAGAGCGATATTGATGAAAAATGTAGGGAAATTGAAAAAAAAAGCAGCCTAGGTAACACAATAACAGCAAGCGAAAGGATAAAAGAAAAAAAAAGAAAATAGAGAGAGAGCGACAGAGAAAGAGAAACAGTAGAAAAATTTATCGAAGATGTCAGGGAACGAATTGTTATCAATGCGCTAAATGAGATTGGGATATCGGAATAGGATGAGCATCCAAAAGGTGTTTCGAATGATCCAAGAGGTATTTCGAAAGGGTGGATGTGAAAAATACCAGGCATAAACAATAGGATTTTCTTACTCCATGACTTGAAAGAGGCAAAATATAAGGTAAAAAGAATTTGGCAAGAACCGGTTGATTATACGAAACGAAGATTATTTAGAAAAATAGCAGCTGTAAATCAATGAAAGAAGAGGAGATTTGATTTAAACTCCGTTTGTTGATATGATGTTGTGGTCAGAAAAAACAGTAATAGTAGAGTTACTAATGGTTTCTTACCACTAAAATAATTTGCTATTAAAATCATTGAGTATTTTATCAAATCGTACTAGTACGAGAATCAGCTGCTAGGAAACGATAAGAAGAAAATATGCATAGTTTCTTTTCTGACGGTTGTTCTGAAAAAAAAAACCAAACCATTTTTGCCAGGTAATTGATGGGGGGAACATCTTTCGATTAACTACAATGCTAGATATTATCGATTAACTACTCACTACCGTTCCGTAAACATGATGAAAATTTCATTTAATTTGATGATACGGCAGCATTTGTTGTAATTGTTTGCATGAATTCTTTAGTCCTATAGGGGTGGGTCCAAACCACACGGAGCCGTTCTGGGAATGGTGCCTCGCTCCATTGAAATGAAGAGTGAAAGAGCGAACAATAGTGTTACATATTTTTATTTTTGGAAGTGCTCATGCTCATACTCGTGTATGATAGAACGATTTTGTCCGGGACCTTTACCAAACAATTTGCTTTAGGTCAACGGTGAGTTATTTGGCATAGAATATAATCTCGTTCTGCTTCTACGCTGTCCATACTCGTATCATCTTCTTCCGACAAATCTATGTCGTATATTGAAAATTTAATGTATGGCGAGAATCAATAAGAAATAACAATAATACTTGATTCCAGCTTACTCCTGGCTGAAGATGGTATAATATGAGCAGATTCTGTGAAAACGTATTGTATGTTAGGAAGGAAAGATCCAACTAAAGATTGTTAATCTGACTGCGTCGTAGAAGGCAGAGGAAAGTTTATGCCGTTGGCTGCCATGGCTATCAGTTTTGATAGCCAGTGATGTTTCTTGGGAGGCCATGGCCATAAGTTTTTATAGCCACCGTACAGGATTTTTAAAGTGCCATTGCTTCAAAATGAAAACTCTTACGTACAAATTATTTGGTAATTATGAAGATTAATCTTTTTTGAAGCCTAAATTGTAGCTGCTTTTTGATTTTTTGTGCCTCAATAGATTTTATAAGCATATTTGTAGAATGTCTTTTCTTATTGCGTGTACCACATGGGAATGGGTCTTTCTATTTCACTTTAAGTTAAGAGCTACTGTTGAGTGAGTGAGATAATTATTGTTTCAGTGTGAGAGAAAATGTGGCAGTCGTTGATTGTAGAAAAACGTTTTAATGAGGTTTTTGAATAATATTTGAATTTCTCTTGAAAGCAAATTTAACAATATAACAACTGAACCTGGACCGTAATAAAACAACGTCAATTATAAAAATAATGATGATAATAAAACATACATTTTTACAAACATTTTTATCAACAGTAACTATATTTCGATCAGACATTATTACGTCTATTTGTGGAGTATTTCAATACAATCCCGACACATTTGTGGTTCATCTGAGCAATCGGAACAATACGTGTATGCTTGTTTAATCAGCTTCTGTGCTTCTTCGCGGCCATTAGCAGCAGTTATACGCTTGTAACAATTGCTACATTTCCGGCTTATTTTGTTGCCATTGTCCTTTACTCTGTTTCTAAAACGATGTGCTTTTTCACCACCTTGGGGAATAAAGGGAGAAAAATTGGCTAATTTTTCTCTAAAATGCCGAATTTGCACATTTTGGTTGGTGGTACATTTGTATAACACCCATGTTGTTGTGGAATTTTGTGTTTTTCTTGAGACTGGAACTTTTATAAGAACGTGTTTTGTACTCAACATTCTAACATATCGAGTATCTTTCCATTTTACTACTACTATTCTAGCTTCATTTCCTCTGGCAATAAGTTCACCTCTTTTTAATTTTGCATCTCGTACATTTTTTGGCATATATTTTCTGTTTGCTCTCAGAAATCATACTATATGGGTCCTATAAGCCAGAAAATATTATACAACGTCATAACTAGTGTAGAAGTTATCTGTATACATTGTTCTGCCTTCATTGAGTAGCAATTCAGACAACTCCACACATACGTTTTTTGCCATGCCTGTCTCATGTTGTCCAGTAGCAGATTTCCCTGTATATACTTTCATATTCCAAGTATAAGCTTCATGGGAACACAATTTGAATAATTTTATTCCATAACGTTGGGCTTTGTTTGGAATATATTGTCTAAACACTAGACGACCTCTCCGTAGTACGAAAGTTTCATCGATGACGAAATCTTTGCCCGGGTTGTACGTCGATTAAAATTTTTCTTTGTAGCATAGAGATTAGAGGTTCTATTTTATGAAGTCTGTTGGTACTGCTTGTTACTGAATTATAATTGAAATGGATCATAGCAAGTAATAACTGAAAGCGATTGCGTGACATGATCGATCGTGATTGAGATAAGTTGTAGACTGCTTCTCGAGACCAGTAATTTTCTAAACGGCCTAGAGGTACTAACCCCATCCATATCATGAATCTGAATAAAAATTAATTTCTTCTGGATTTTTGTTACTCCAATTGTTTAACCTAGCATGTTTAGATTTTTGTTTTGTGGTACTACATTGAATTGCATATTTGTTAGTTTCGTCAGCAATGTATGTCAAAATTTCATCATCGATAATCAAGATCAAAATATCAAGCGGTGTGCTTCTTCTTCTTCTTTCCTGGCGTGCTAAATATTGAGCACGTCTTAGTGACATGGCCTGGTCACCAATCGTTTTCCAGGTCGCTCGGTCCATGGCTGCAACTCTTCATCCCCGGTTGCATCCGATATCCCGCAGGTTCTGCTCCACTTGGTCCATCCACCGAGCACGCTGAGCTCCTCGCCGCCTTGTGCCGGACGGGTCGCTGGTGAGCACCTTCTTGGTGGGGCATGAGTCCGGCATCCTCATGACATGCCCCAACCACCGAATTCTGCCGGCCTTCGCCACCGTCAGGATGTCCGGCTCGCCATACAGCTCAGCTAGCTCGTGGTTCATTCTTCTCCTCCACACGCCCTGCTCACACACACCGCCAAAGATAGACCGGAGCACGCGCCGCTCGAAGACTGCGAGTGCGTTGACGTCCTCCGTGAGCAGAATCCAGGATTCATGCCCATAGAGAACGACCGGTCTAATCAGCGTGCGGTAAATGGTACTCTTCGTGCGTGGGAGGAGCCACCTGGACCTCAGGAGTTTGTGGAGCCCATGGTAGGCACAATTCCCCTGAACAATGCGCCTCCGGATTCCGCAACTTACGTTGTTATCCGGAGTTACGACAGTGCCGAGGTAGCAAAACTCCTCTACTAACTCAAGTTCGTCGCCGTCCACTGATACACTGCTCCCCAGCCTGGCTCTGTCACTGTCAGAGCCCCCGACGAGCAGGTACTTTGTTTTTGTCGCATTGATCATTAGTCCAATTCATGCGGCCTCGCGTTTTAGTCGGGTGTACGCCTCGCACACCGTCCTAGTGTTCCGCTCGATGATATCGATGTCATCCGCGAAGCCTAGGAATTGGAGGGAGCGGGTGAAAATCGGGCCACGGATGTCGAAGCCCGCGCTTCTCATGACACCTTCCAGAGCGATGTTAAATAAAAGACAGGAGAACCCATCACCTTGCCTCAGCCCCGGTGAGATTCGAACGGATCCGACAGCATGTTCGACACTCGCACCTTGCACAGCATCCCATCCATCGTGGCCCTCAACAGGTGTACCAGCTTCCCAGGGAAACCGTACTGCTGCATGGTGTTCCATAGCTCAGTCCGATCTATGGTATCGTAGGCCGCCTTGAAGTCGATGAAGAGATGATGCGTCTGGATCTGGTGCTCTCGGCATTTCTGGAGAATCTGCCGTAGAGTGATCTGGTCGGTGGTGGATTTGCCTCTAACAAACCCAGCTTGGTAGCTTCCGACGAAATCTTTAGAAAGGGGTGCGAGTGTGCAGAACAGTATCTGGGATAGGATTTTGTAGGCAGCATTAAGTACTGTGATGGCTCGAAAGTTGGCACAGTCCATTCTGTCACCCTTCTTGTACACTGGGTGGATGACACCCAGCTTCCAGTCCTCCGGAATCCTTTCATGCTCCCAGAATTTCCCAATTAGCTGGTGCATATTGACGGCAAGCTCTAGCGAACCCACCTTGAATAGTTCTACCACCAGACTCACCAGACATCGCTGCCAGCTGCTTTGTTATGTTTCAGCTGCTTGATGGTGCTAGTTTTCCATCCACCGTCAACTGGCATGTGACGTTGGTCATGGTCATTTTAACTAGCCTGGTAAGCTTGGCCGGGATTTCAAAAGAGCTCATTGCGTCGTAAAGTTTTACTCTGGCTATGCTGTCGTATGCGGCTTTGAAGTCTATGAAGATATGGAAAGATTGGAGCTGTTGCTCCGCCATCGTCTCCAAGATCTGCCGCCTGGTGAAGATCTGGTCAGCGGTTGATTTTCCTTTTCGGAATCCCCTCTGATAGTTTCCCACTATCTCTTCTACGAATGGGACAAGTCTCTCTTGCAAGACTAAGGAGAAGATCTTATAGGCGGTATTCAACACCGTAATACCCCTGTAATTTCTGCACTGTAGCCTGTCTCCTTTCTTGTATATGGGATAGATGATACCAAGATTCCAATCACAAGGTATCGATTCGCTATCCCACACCTCAGTAATGATTTGATGAATTTCGGGTTCAAGTGCTGCACCTCCGTTTTTGATCAGTTCGGCTGATATTCCATCGGTGCCGGGTGCTTTATTATTCTTCAACCGACGGATTGCTTTTCGGGTTTCGTCCATGCTAGGTGGCAGTAGCATGATATCATCCGCTAGTGGAGCCTCTAGCTGTTCGTTGAACTGATCATTTAGTAATTCATCAAAATACTGAGCCCATCGCGAGAGGACCTCTGGCTGGTAGCTGACCAGATTTCCATCCTTATTTCGACAACAGGTCACCTTAGGTATAAAGGTGTTTCGGTGACCTGCTATCTCTTGGTAAAACTTTTTTCCTGGGCCGTATCGCACTCTGATTCCTTGGAGCTCCTGCACTCGTTGTTCTTCCCATTGGTGTTTCTTGGTGCGGTGTACTCTTTTTTCCTCTTGTCTGAGCCGTATGTAATTCTCTGCGCATGCCCGCGTTCTATGCCGCTGCTGCATTGCTCGGTATGCGCAGTTCTTACGTTCCGTCACAAGTCTACATTCGTCGTCGAACCAGCCAGATTTAGTGTTGCCCCGACGTGGTGGTAGCGACGTGGATTTTGCACAGTTCACTATCTTTGTTTTTAGAGCACTCCACCGTTCGCTCGTAGTGTCGTATGGAGCTGCTGGTAATAGAGACTCACCTAAAGCGGATTCGAATGCTTGTTGGACTTTAGCGTCCTTTAGGGAGTCCGTGTTAAGCCGGGCCTGCATTTTTCCCTCATCCCCTTTGTCACGGTGACGGGCGATTCTGCAACGTATCACTAAGCCAACCAGATAGTGATCGGAATCGATGTTGGCTCCTCTATAGGTAATGACGTTTAACATGCTCGACTGTCTTCGGCGGCTTATAAGAACGAGGTCGATCTGGTTGGAGTTGGTTCCATCTGGGGACACCCAAGTAACTTTGTGGATGTCCCGACGCGCAAACTTGGTACTTCCCACAACCAGATTACTTGCTGCTGCAAGTTGGACCAATCTATTACCATTGTCATTACTGTGCTCATGTAGACTGTGATCACCAATGTATTGGCGGTACATTGTCTCTCTACCGACTTTTGTATTGAAGTCCCCCAAGATGATTTTGAGGTCATGCTTAGGGCACTTATCAATCAGCACCTTCTCCTCTTCGTCTTTGTCTTCGGTAGGGGCGTGAACGTTTATGAGGCTGATGTTGAAGAATTTGCCTCGTATGCGCAGGGTGCATAGCCTATCGTCTATAGCCATGAAGTCGATGACCTCGGATTTCAGCCGCGGACCTACGGCGAAACCCGTTCCGAGCATATGGTGGCGGTCGTGGCAGCTGTAGTACAAGTGGTGGTACCGTTTTTCACCACGTCTGCTTAGCACACCATTCCCTAGCCATCGTATTTCTTGTAGTGCTACAAGGTCCATGTTCAGTGTGGCTAGGGCGTCATCTAGTTGCTTCAAGGCTCCGGCTCTGTGCAGAGTGCGTACGTTCCATGAGCCTATTATCATTGTCCGGGGGCGTTGCAGTGGTCGGTTACCGTTGAGTCCAGTTCGAAAAATCTCCTTATTGCTTTCTGTAGTCATAGTTTCCTCGAGGCAGGGTGACTGGCCCCGCTCTCGAGCCCCCAGAACCAACCAAGTTAGATTCAAGCGTTCTAGAACAAATGTGTGAATAAGCGGGAAAGAAAATAGAGTACTACTTGAAGAGAGAACGGTCCAGTGAACAATAGCACAGAGAATAATGAATCTGGAAATGCCACAGAAATTAACCCTCGTCACGTAAACCTTTTGTTTTTTTTTGTATATTTGTGTTTTCTTCATAGCTTTATTGTTAGTCATACAAAAACTTTTCCGAAGGGTTAGCTTTAATTATCGGCTATGATTGACTTACGTAGACTTGATCGGTTAACGGACACACGTGTCTTGTTCTAGCCATCTTACTGATTTCTTCGTGGCCGTTATCTTGGGCCATTTTAATCCAAAGTCTATCCTATTGAATTATTAGCTGTTAAAAATGTTTAAAAGTTGAAAAAATGTATTGAATTATTATGTTTGCATGTTTATATATTCAAATTTAATGCAAAAACATATGTTATCCCTATACGGATACATCAAGTGGTTGTATAAATCAAACGTATATGTTAATTTTATACGGATACTTTAAGCGTTTTTATCGTCACCCACGAGCGAGATTGAAAGATTGATCGAATAGTTGAAATTTTGCCGTAATCTACTTTTGGATGACTCTGCGATCATCATGTTATTTGGCAAATTTGGTTTTATCATGAAATATTCATAATAATTTATGTTTTATATATCATAGGCTCTTCGAAACAAGGAAATGTTTGCTGTTGTACCACGTAAGGAGTGTCCTCATCTTAATTTATTAAATCCTGCCAGTTTACCATATTGTAAGTACGAGTTTGCTTACTAAATAAAATTTTATTAATTTGATATTTTGATTTAATGGTCTATGGCCATATTATCGGCTTTGATCAATAATGATAATAATACTTGTTGGAAAATAAGATCCTATAACATTAATTACACTTTTGTATTTCTTCTATTTCAGCCGTAGATTCACAGTCTCTTTGCAAAGCTTGCGGTTCTGAAAAGGAAAACTGGATTTGCATGATTTGTTTTGAAATATATTGCGGTCGATATGTAAAGGAGCATATGATACACCATAGCACCGATTTTCAGAATCATTTACTTGTTCTCAGTCTTTCCGATATATCTGTTTGGTGCTATGGTTGTAATGCATATATTGACCATCCTATTCTATATGGGTACAAAAATCTTGTACATATTGATAAATTTCAAGAAACGCTCATCTGGTCGTATGATAGCAATCAGCTACTCGATGTTGCCGAAGAAGCTACCAGCACGCAAAATATAAAAAAATGTTAGATATTTTTATGTAGGTTGTTTTTTGCCATACAAATATAAAACAATTATGAAGCTTGTGACCCGCTCTCCTTACAAAGCGGATCGCTATTTCTAACAAAACTTGGCGTTATGTGAATTGGCGGTGATCGTGGTACTGAGTTCTTAAAGTTTACGCCTTCATATTTGGTTTAATTAAGTGACGATTATTTTGAAGCAAGACGATTCAGCATTATGGCGCGCAATTTTTTAAATTGAGAACCTGGCTTTGAATATTGTCCCCCAACAGCAGATCGCAAATTTAATGAAATATTGGTTGAAAAAATGGGTATCATAAATCGCTAAAATATGCAGAGCTTAAGTCTATGTAACAAAAACAATGCTTCACATTAAAACTTAACAAATAAATGAATTTCCATGCACACCTACTTCGTACGAATTAAACATTTATCCAGCCCCCAGGTGACTAAAATCACTCACGACTGACGCTCATATGATGCTTCTGTTTTACAGGAAAGGCGACAATTTTTAAACGTCGGCCGGAAAATCTTCGTGCGTCCATTTCCCCTCCGTTGTCGTTTCAAATTACTGTTTCCCTTCTTTCAAGAGAGATAGAGAGAGAGAGAGAGTGCAAATCGAGAGAGCAAGTATACCTGCGCTTACGGTTGCTCTTTCTCTACCCACTGAACGAACATCTTTATATAAACGTTCTTAAGGGTGACAGTTCGCCTAACGCTGTGCGAGGGAGATGGCATGCTGGGAAGCGAGATTGAATGCAAAATCAAAACAAAGCATGCAAAATCAAAACAACCCAGTTGCCTAACGAGTGCGTACAATCGCTGCTGCTCGAAGTGGACGGTTGTATCAAGTGTATTTCACTGAAAGGCATATGACTCTACGAAGAAAGAGCCTATAAAGATGTGGTCAACTTATCAATATATCAGAAGTGACTCTGTGGAGTGTTCAAATATAGAAGGTTACATCCCATTTCGCAAAGAAGAAGAAGCAATTTCGCAAAGAGTGTACGATCGAGCAAGCCAGTTGGAAAACGAGCGAGATATAGTGTGAGCGAGCTGCGACGCATTGCCTCCAGAAAAATCAGATGGAACGATATCTTGGGCTTTTTGTCTATTACACGCTCCGTGCATGTTGGGCTTCTTCGTATTTCGTTACCATGGTGATGATCGATGGTTGCTTCGTGCCTTGTGCTAGGAGTTCCACAGATCATGTAGTATATCTGATAAACATCAAACTTCATTTTAGATTCTCACAGTACCAATGTACATACCTCTCATTCGTCTTCTCTATAGCACACAAAACAAAGAATGCAAAAAGTGTTTTTCAAACGAAACAAAAACATTGCCTTGAAAACCATATGATCAACAAATGATTCCCAAAAACGAGATGCTATACCAACTAAGCATGATCGAATAGCCAACCCTAAACAGATAGCTAAATACGCATTTCTTTATGCATAACGGGAACATCACGATCGCATCACTTAAAGTTATCGTAAAACAGTAACAATAACTGCAATGGAGCTCTTAATTGTTTTATAGCTTCGTTAGTCAAATGTACTACATACATCGCTGACTGGAACGTCTACTAACCCTTGATGGAATACAAATTGAGCAGGACTGTCATTCAAAAAACTTTCGAATTTCTTATTTTAACAGCTTTGAGTTCCTCCTATTAAAAAAGGACAAATCCTCCAACGTTCCAGTAAGGAAATGTTCTTTGTTTTCTACGCATCGCCTGGATAATTGATCTGAGTCCAGAGCGTAACGTAAGCGTAATTAACCTACACGTCGCGTACTATGCGCGAACTGCGTATCATTATACGTATGAAAGCGGAAACTCATTCGGCTTTTGGAGGGTCCCATGAAGTGCCGAATATTATGTCGGTTATTAAGACTAAGTACGAAGGAACAAAAACGATAAGGCTCGATTGGGAAACAGCGTATTAGTTCACGACGACACGACCATTCGATTGTAGGGTCCAAACTCTCTGGGAGGTTTTCAACGTAGCGTTTTTTGGTGTATCTGTATTTATGTCGGCTCTGTTATGTAGCTCTGTTAAAGGGTTAGGATCCGACGCCTCTAGAAGGCTACACAGGCTCTCCTTTCCAACTCCTATTCCGTCACGTCTTCGACGTGCAGAGCGGTAACATGTAGCATCGTATATTTAAGCTTGGGTAAACGGGCTGGTTCCAACCCCTTGGGCGGATGGTGGCGCATGGCTAAATAGGAGGGGGGTGGGCAGTGCGGGTAACCGGGCTGTCTGAACGTCGGGGGGAGAGCCAGGCGCTAAACTTAACTGCTCCGAGGCCCTCCAGAGGTACTGGGGGCTCGAGCTCGGGGCCAGTCACCCTGCCTCGAGGAAACTACGACTACGGAAAGCACTAAGGAGAATGTTCGAACTGGACTCAACGGCAACCGCCCCTGCAACGACCCCGGCTAACAATAACACAGAGCCGGAGCCTTGAAACAACTAGATGACGCCCTAGCCACAATGAACATGGACCTTGTAGCACTACAAGAAATACGATGGCTAGGGAATGGTGTGCTAAGCAGACGTGGTGAAAAACGGTACCACTTGTACTACAGCTGCCACGACCGCCACCATATGCTCGAAACGGGTTTCGCCGTGGGTCCGCGGCTGAAATCCGAGGTCATCGACTTCATGGCTATAGACGATAGGCTATGCACCCTGCGCATACGAGGCAAATTCTTCAACATCAGCCTCATAAACGTTCACGCCCCTACCGAAGACAAAGACGAAGAGGAGAAGGACCTTTTCTACGGCCGCCACGCAAAAATCATTGATAAGTGCCCTAAGCATGACCTCAAAATCATCTTGGGGGACTTCAATGCAAAAGTCGGTAGGGAGCCAATGTACCGCCAATACATTGGTGATCACAGTCTACATGAGCACAGTAATGACAATGGTAATAGATTGGTCCAACTTGCAGCAGCAAGTAATCTGGTTGTGGGAAGTACCAAGTTTGCGCGTCGGGACATCCACAAAGTTACTTGGGTGTCCCCAGATGGAATCAACTCCAACCAGATCGACCTCGTTCTTATAAGCCGCCGAAGACAGTCGAGCATGTTAAACGTCATTACCTATAGAGGAGCCAACATCGATTCCGATCACTATCTGGTTGGCTTAGTGATACGTTGCAGAATCGCCCGTCACCGTGACAAAGGGGATGAGGGAAAAATGCAGGCCCGGCTTAACACGGACTCCCTAAAGGACGCTAAAGTCCAACAAGCATTCGAATCCGCTTTAGGTGAGTCTCTATTACCAGCAACTCCATACGACACTACGAGCGAACGGTGGAGTGCTCTAAAAACAAAGATAGTGAACTGTGCAAAATCCACGTCGCTACCACCACGTCGGGGCAACACTTAATCTGGCTGGTTCGACGACGAATGTAGACTTGTGACGGAACGTAAGAACTGCGCATACCGAGCAATGCAGCAGCGGCATAGAACGCGGGCATGCGCAGAGAATTACATACGGCTCAGACAAGAAGAAAAAAGAGTACACCGCACCAAGAAACATCAGTGGGAAGAACAACGAGTGCAGGAGCTCCAAGGAATCAGAGTGCAATACGGCCCAGGAAAAAAGTTTTACCAAGAGATAGCAGGTCACCGAAACACCTTTATACCTAAGGTGACCTGTTGTCGAAATAAGGATGGAAATCTGGTCAGCTACCAGCCAGAGGTCCTCTCGCGATGGGCTCAGTATTTTGATGAATTACTAAATGATCAGTTCAACGAACAGCTAGAGGCTCCACTAGCGGATGATATCATGCTACTGCCATGCCATGCCTAGTATGGACGAAACCCGAAAAGCAATCCGTCGATTGAAGAATAATAAAGCACCCGGCACCGACGGAATATCAGCCGAACTGATCAAAAACGGAGGTGCAGCACTTGAACGCGAAATTCATCAAATCATTACTGAGGTGTGGGATAGCGAATCGATACCTTGTGATTGGAATCTTGGTATCATCTATCCCATATACAAGAAAGGAGACAGGCTACAGTGCAGAAATTACAGGGGTATTACGGTGTTGAATACCGCCTATAAGATCTTCTCCTTAGTCTTGCAAGAGAGACTTGTCCCATTCGTAGAAGAGATAGTGGGAAACTATCAGAGGGGATTCCGAAAAGGAAAATCAACCGCTGACCAGATCTTCACCAGGCGGCAGATCTTGGAAAAGATGGCGGAGCAACAGCTCCAATCTTTCAATCTCTTCATAGACTTCAAAGCCGCATACGACAGCATAGCCAGGGTAAAACTTTACGACGCAATGAGCTCTTTTGGAATCCCGACCAAGCTTACCAGGCTAGTTAAAATGACCATGACCAACGTCACATGCCAGGTGATGGTAGATGGAAAACTCTCAAGGCCCTTTGCTACCACCAAGGGTCTGCGCCAGGTCGATGGGCTTGCCTGTTTCCTTTTCAACCTGGCGCTAGAGAGGGCCATCCGAGACTCAGGAATGGAAACCTCGGGGACCATCTTCTACAAGTCAATCCAGATTCTGGCATACGCTGATGACATAGACATCATTGGGTTGCAGCTCTCTTATGTAGCAGAAGCTTACAAACGGATTGAGCAGGCAGCTGAGAACTTCGGTTTGGAGATTAACGAGGCAAAAACCAAAATGATGGTGGCACCATCAGCGGTCCTGCTAACATATACTAATGCGAGTCTACGCAGGTGTGACGTACAGATAGGTGAGCGATCCTTTGAAGTCGTCCAAAACTTCACCTATCATCGGTAAAAAGTCAGCACCAACAGTAGCATAGAAGTTGAATTACGCTCAAGGGTGCTGGCAGCCAACCGGTCATACTACAGCCTGAGGAAACTTCTCCACTCAAAATACCTGTCGCGACGGCTGAAGCTGGGACTATATAAAACACTCATAGTTCCAGTACTCACATACGCCTCTGAGACATGGACCTTGTCCAAAGCTGACGAAACCCTCTTAGCCGCGTTCGAGAGGAAGATGCTCAGAAGGATTTTTGGCCCCGTATGTGTGGAAGGACAATGGAGGAGCCGATACAACGACGAGCTCTACGAACTGTACGATAGCCTCACTGTCGTGCAGTGAATTAGACTCGCCAGGCTCCGGTGGGCTGGTCATGTCATTAGAATGGCACCGGACGACCCAGCCCGTAAAGTCCTTTTAGGCTGCCCACATGGACAGAGGAGGCGTGGTAGGCCCAAACTGAGATGGAGTGATGGCGTGAATGCGTCCGCCAAAAAGGGCGGGATCAACGATTGGCAGACGACGGCGCTCGACCGCGAGCGGTTCCGGTTTCTCCTGGAGCAGGCCAAGACCGCCAAGCGGTTGTAGCGCCTGATAAGTAAGTAAGTATATTTATGTCGGCGTATTTGAGTATAATGTGTATAGGAGAAATATACCCTAAAAGGTTCTTGAGCTGAAGGACAGACCGGACATGCTAACATTAGCGACATCCGACAGGAGACGATGAATGATGCCTGCTGTTTGAAAGCCGGATTCGAAATTCACCTGCAAGGTGTTCAACAATGAAAGTCAGTTCAGAACCAGGCGCAGATGAACATAGCAATTGTGGTGGCTGGATCAAATACTTCAATGCGAAGCTGCGGCAAGGAACCTAGCAAACTGTAAGGCCATTATTGAACGGGATATGCCACCAAGTCGTGCTAAATTAATTTGCAGGTCACGGCAAAGTGTGCTTTAGCGCTTAATGAAGCACCGACTTTGAATTTTGCAAGTACAGTTGCGCGTCATAAACCAAATACAATCGTTAAGCAACAGATTGATGTAGAATGATTCTAAAGTTTGAGTGCTCAAAGAGACGCTTTGCTCTCATGAGCTAAGCTCTGGGCTAAACATGCTGTTACTCAAAACCTACACTGCGACTTTGAGTGAACTCACAGCTTTGCTGTTGAGTGAAAATAATAAGGTATAGTTTACATGTTTCCGGACAATGTTGATTGTGGGACCCGTTGCTACCACAAAACCATAATTAAAGGATCAAAAAGTGTTTGATGAATTTGTGTTACTAGATTTTACATCTGCAGAAAAAATTCTAACTTAAACGGACCGGCTTTTCTAGGAAATCTTGAATTTTATTAATTTTCCGAACTATGCAGTTTTTGTTTGTAGAACCATATTTTCGCCAGTTAACTTGATGCTATGATGACGTCAAACACACGGTACTGGTGTGTCTTCCCATTGTGGATCAGAATTACCTGTCGGTCGATGTTCTGATGAACCCAGAACAGGAAGAGAACCTGCTTTTAGTATTTAGGTACCAGCAATGACTCAACAGGGTCTGCTTTTTTGCATTGTTCCGTTACCGGAACCCCCCTTTTACAGGTACACACAAGGATTCGAGAATATCATATAAATACGCACTCCTTCAACCGGGCCAAACTTAGCCTAGTCTATATATAAACGTTCTTAAGGGTGACAGTTCGCGTGACGTTGCATGACGCTGTGCGAGAGAGATGGCACGCTGGAAAGCGAGACCGAATACAAAATCAAAACAATACATGCAAAATCAAAACAATGAACCAGCCTTGCGTGAGTGCGACAAACAGAACTAAATAGTGAGTCAATGACCTTCGCCGTATTGCCTCCGAAAGTATTATATGGAAGTAGATGCTGGTGGTATTTAACATCTGCTGGCATTGAAGTTTCTTTCTGTCGTTTCTAAATTCTGATTGGCAGTATCACACAGAATGAGAATCTAAGCTGCCATACCGAACAAATTGTTCCGATAGTATTGAGACTGCAAATTTGACATATGCTCAAAAAAGTTGATGTTTGAATAAATTGAATTCTAACAGCATTGGAACAATTTACTTTTTAAATGTTACTATTATCAATGATGATGACAATATAAGATTAATGTTTCAAATTAATACAAAATGTTTTGTTAAATTTATTTATTTTTTTTTTATTCATTAATGACGGCCAGGCCGTATTGCTTATAACTATTATCTTAAGTCTAAACTTAAAGTAAACTGCAATTCACATTGGTTGGAAGACATTTCCTTCTCCGAACAGTGAAAGGGCACCTCATCCCGGGTGTACGCGGTTGTGCAGCTGCTAATCATTCCGTCATCCAAATGTGTGTTCCTTTTCGAGCGGGGGGTCTGAGCCGGGGTTGACAACGACGATACGTTTGGATGGCCATTGATCGGTCATATATATATTCATATATAAACATATACACATATACACATGTACATATATATGAATTATCCTTTTCTGCCGATTCTCTCTTGCGCCTCATGTATGTAGGGATGATGTTCCTCCTGGTCGTTCCGGTCTGCAGCGACTGACCATGCCACATCGTATCCACAACAACCACGCATCGTACTCATTCATTCTATCATTCATTCATACATTCATACATCCTCATACGTACAAGCGAGATACAACATATATGACGTAAATACAAACATAGGAGGGGAAAGGAAAGAAAAGATCACAGACACAAACCATTCGCGCGGCAAAATTCAAAAATTACCCTGAGGTAGGCTACATCTGAGCCTCCCAGGAGATCTCGAATCGGGGTATCAGCAAGTCTTCCTATGCTTCGAACTGCGTCCAACAAGGAGGGTCTTGCAGCCTCGTATTCCACGCAGGACCATAGAAGATGATCCAAATCGTGAAATCCGACGCCACAGCCACATACCTTCGAGTCGACCTGTCCTATACGCTGGAGATGTGTGCCCAATCCGAAATGGTTGGACCTAAGTCTAGACATCATTCGAATGAACGCACGATCTCCAGGAATGCCAGAGAACCAGGGCTTCAAGGAAACTTGAGGAGTGATCGAGTACAGAAACCTCCCAAGCTCGTCAGCGTCCCACATACTCTGCCAACGTGCCATGCAGAGCGAGAGTGGGGCACTAAAGTACTCGTGAGGTAGGATGAGCCTATCAAAGAAAGCACCTTACGAAGCACCCTTTTTGGCCAATTGGTCTGCCTTTTCATTCCCTAGGATACCGCAATGAGAAGGCACCCAAACAAGAGATATGCGGAATGATTTTTCGAACAATGAGCCTAGGACCTTAAGTATTTCTCTTACAAAATAGTCTGGGCTCTTAATAGCCTTTACGGATTTTAATGCTTCGACAGCGCTTAAACTGTCGGAGAAAATGAAATATTCATCCGGAGGACAAGCACTTATAATCAATAAGGCGTAAAAGATTGCGGCGAGCTCCGCTACATATATTGAGCATGGTTGGCGTAGTTTGAAGAACGCTTCGAATGATAAATTAAATACGCCAAAACCAATGCCGAGCTCTGATGAGGATCCGTCAGTATAAAATTGGTTTCTTTTCAAATGGCCATACTTTTCCACAAAAATGCTGGGAAATGTCGTCCAGCGAAGACTATCAGGGATAGACTTGGTTTCCTCTCTCAACGAGGTATCTACGCTGAAAAAAGAATTGCAGGACTCTGGTGAGCTGGTACGTGTTATACTTAGAGCTGTACTAGGGTGGACCTGTAAAGATGCGAAATCCTGGAAGATATCCATGATTTTGCATTTAGAACCTATCTCTTGCAGTGTTTTAAAGTTCTCGATTATCAATGGATTTGATACTGTAGAGCGTACGAGAAGGCGAAGCGTGAGTAGCTCAAAACGGAGCTTTAGCGGCATCACTCCAGACATCACTTCGAGAGACATAGTATGAGTTGATTTCATACAACCTAATGCGATCCTCAAGCAACGATATTGAATCCGCTCCAGGTGGATTAAATGCGACTTGGACGCCCAATGGAAGCATATGCAACCATATTCCAAGACGGACAGTATCGTTGTCTTGTATAGTTTAAGGATGTCTGATGGGTGCGCACCCCACCAGAATCCGGTCATCGTTCTGAGAAAATTGATTCGTCTTGAGCATTTTTTTACCAGATAGTCAATATGTGTCCTCCACACATTCTTGCTATCGAACCAAACGCCTAGGTATCGGAAAGATCTGGCAATAGTTATCTTTTTGTTGTATAGATATACATCAAATTTAGGTTCAACCAAGTTTTTGCGTCTATTTTTCTCTGTATTGTAGAAAAACGAGAATATGAGCAATTCCGTTTTCTCCGGGGAAAACTCGATACCTAGGTTTCTGGCCCACATTTCTAGATTGTTCAATGTGGTTTGCAAAGGACTTTGCAGGTCGACGATGTTGTTGCTGGCGACTGATACAACACCGTCGTCCGCCAATTGCCGTAAGCTGCATCCTGGAGCTAGGCATGAATCGATGTTAGCTACATAGAAATTGTACAACAAGGGGCTCAAACAGGACCCTTGTGGTAGTCCGTAGAAACTGACCCTCCGAATTTTCAGATGGTCGTTGTCGAAATTCATCGCCTTCACTGAAAGGAGGTTAAATACAATGTTGTTTATTTTTGGGCTTAAGCCCGCAGTTTCTAACTTTTGACACAGCAGGTGTACACACACTGAGTCAAAAGCCCCCTTGATGTCAAGAAATAGGGAGGCCAACATTTCTTTCCGAGAATGTGCCAACTCTATTTCTGATACAAGAAGCGCCAAGCAGTCGTTGGTACCCTTGCCTTTGCGAAATCCAAATTGGGTATTTGACAGAAGGCCATTAGACTCCAGCCAGTTGTCTAATCGAAAAAGAATCATTTTCTCAAATAGTTTTCGCACACACGACAACATCGAAATCGGTCGATACGAGTCATACTCTGATGCTGGTTTGCCAGGTTTCAAAAGGGTGATAACCTTCACCTCTCTCCATTCCGACGGGACGGTATTGAGCTCCAACATGATGTTGAATAATCTCAATAGTCGTTTCTTCGCCAGATCTGGAAGGTTGTGGAGCAATTTGTTCTTTATCCGGTCCAGACCTGGAGACGAATTGTTGCTGGAATAGAGAGCAAGTGAGAGTTCAACCATAGTGAAAGGTAAGTCCATGGATGGATCACTACCAGGAGCACTTTGATAAAAAGGTGGTGCTTGAGCGAAATCTGGGCAGACTTTTTGTGCAAATGGTTCTAGCCATGCTCCGGAAACTTTTTCGCTTTCGTTAGTAGCTCTGCTGTTACGCATCCTTCTCGCCATGCTCCGAAGCGAACTGAGCGAAGTGGAAGGACTGAGGTTTTGTACATATCTTCGCCAGTAAGTCCTCTTTTTTGCCTTAAGCAGGTTTTTACACTTGCGCTCCAGGACTCAATACTTATCGTATAGATCTGTGGAGCCAGTGGTTCTATACTGGGCGAAAGCCTTCCTCTTCGCTGTGAATGCCGCTTGACAGTCAGCGTCCCACCAAGGTATAGGAGGTCTTTTAAAACTCCTTGCATGAGGGGGCGGCCTTGTCTGGGCTCCAAGGGCGCACTCGTTTATTGCTTGTACGAGATTTTTATACTCCTCGTCTGGAGAGAAACAGGGTTTTACGCGACTCATCCAAGCGGACATTAGCTCGCCGTATTTCGTCCAGTCGATGTACCTCGACAAGTCACATTCGACGGGCACTTGATCGGCCGAACGATTCCTGTTGATAATGGAGATCTCTATGGGCAGATGGTCACTGCCAAGCGGGTCTTGGATCACCTTCCACTTTGAATCCAACCCTAACGATGACGTACAAAGAGATAGGTCTATTGTGCTGGGACGTACCATAGGTGATCCCACCCTAGTGGCTTCACCAGAGTATAATACTGTCAATCTATAGGTGTCGCAAAAATCCCTAATGATTGGTGCACGATTATCATCCTGTGTGCATCCCCAATCTTGTCCATGGGCGTTAATATCGCCCAGGATAAAAAACGGTTTTACCAGCACCGTTGCTAGGGTTTCAAGATCCTTTTTGATCTTCTTAGGATCCAAATTGGCTCCCGGTGGGATATAAATTGACGCAATAGAAACGTCAAGATCACCTAACTTTGTCTGAATAGCGACGTATTCGATTACCTCGGGTGTGGGGAGGGGTATTCTGTTGAAGCTGTGACTACTTCGAATACCAATTAACACTCCCCCACCACGCCTGTCACTATCTGGTTCTAATCGATCTTGACGTATGATATTATATCCCGGGAAGGTTATGCTTTTTTCGGATGAGAGCCAAGTTTCACTTAGGGCAAATACATTACAATTGTGTTGCCCTAATAGAACCTTAAATTGGTCAATTTTTCCAATAAAACTTCTGCAATTCCATTGTAGTATGATAGCCATGGGAAAAATTATTCATCCAACCGGATCACCATACTAAGTCCTGGCCATTGATCGAGCCATTGTCTGACCATTCCTCTTAGGAAAGGAAACGCCAAAGGGATCAAACCTGCAAGAGGTTGTGGCAGATGGAGGGACTCGATCAGAGATTGCAAAATCTCCGTCAGGCTTGGGATTTTGGGGAAGGATCTAATTTCTTGCGGGAACGCAAGGTTTTTTGGAGCAGGAGTCTTGCGTTGACGAGGAGGTTTGGGGGGCAGTGGTGTTGCCTCAACGTTACGTGAAGGTGCCTTTTTGGGGAGGTTTTTCCTTTTTGGTGCCTTCTTACACTCTGTTTCACTCTGTGTCTGTTTTACACTCTGTTGTAGAGTGTGCTCCTTTGCATTTGCTGCACTTTACTCCATTTGTGCAGTAGGCAGCTGAATGCCCAATCTGGCTGCATTTCGTGCAGTTTGCGATTTTCGTCACAAACGGCCGATGGATTGGCACGCGAAGTCCCTCGAAAAGGAGGGAATCCGGAAGTATCGTACCTTCAAAGGTGATTCGGAGTGAGGAAGTCTCACGAAACACCTTCTTTCCATCGACCATGCTTGAAGCAAAAAGTTTTTTTACTTCTAGCACCTTGGCACGAGGACTAGATTGGTGCAAGAATGCCCCCTGTCCGTATTTTAGGATGTCCTCTAGGGGGTAATCGAAGTCATCTACAACACCGATGACTTCCACCAGTCCACCGGGTATGTAAACCCGGTAATCCTCCGTATAGGCCGGATTCGCCGCTATGGCATTGGCCTGCATCCGGTCCTTTGCGGAAACCCTTAACTTGTTCGGACGCAGCCGAAGAACGTTCAGAACCCCTGGGTATTTTTTGTAGATCGATGCAGTGATCGATCTAACATCCAGGGGTTTATTCCTGGGCATGAAGTACACATCATGTACCCCTTTGAACGAAGCAGGATAAGCCCTGCTTCTCGGTTTCGGATCCGTTGATCCGAGTGGCCCATGCGATGAAGATGCCACCGGTTCAGCAATCAATTTTTTCTTCGCCAAATGACCTGGATCAGAACTTTTGCGCTTCACTGTAGTGAAACCCTCATCTGATCCGTCCATCGGCTCCGCCTCCATGGCAGAGCCCGAGCGAATGACTGTGTCTATGTGGTAAGGATGGAGCGAGATAGGGAGACTTACCGGACGGCACTAATGTAGCGAAGAGAGTATGCACGCTGAGCGAGGAGCGAAAGCACCTTACGCAGATCACTCTCTAGTCGACTACACACACAAAACACTAGGCAGGATAACGCGCTACCACTGTAGCACACCTGCGTACAGTTCGCTTCGCAAACAATCTTATCACTTTCACTCGACGCAATGCGAGAAGTTGGGGTCGATGGCTTTTGCCTTATCGTAATTTTGCCGTTCTGGTCAGCACGGAGCGCTTATCGAAAACGTGTTGGTTGCTTCGTGGTTGGAGACGGAATGATTTGTTAAATTTATTACGATCATGAAAAAAATTTCGTTCATGTGAATTTCGCTGCTCAATGAGGTATCAAGCGCCTACCGATACTGTACACGCCTACAGTATCAAGCGCCTACACACACCTTCACATCGTACAACCACATGCGCGTGTCACTTATTCATATTTAAGAGATTTGCGTCCAAACAAAAAATCCTTTCTCTCTACACTACTGACGCAATTGTGGTATTAGTGTCAGATACTCACTTCTTCCGAGCCTTCCCCCGTTATATGACAAAAAGGCGGGGTTTAGTGAGATATTAGTGCAGTGAAATAAAACGTTAAAAAAGTGTAATAATAAGTTTTAAATACATCGGTAAGTTAATAGATGATGATGTATTGGTTTGACAAAATTTTTGCATACAAATTTACAAAGGTGATGATGAATACTACTGATTTTGCAACTTCATCGCACACTACGCGGTTTTGATAACAGGGAGCGCCGACTTTGTTGGCGAACATTTCGGTTAGGTATGCAACTCCACTGGAGCAGACAGCAGCCGAGCGAAATCTACGCTTACATCGGAAAAGGCAAGCGATGTACCGGCTTCGTAAACGTACCGCCAACAGTACTTCATTGGAGCGCTCTTCAGTGCGCAATCGAGCCGGTGACCAACAACGCTCTTGATCAGCAGAATGTTGGCGCTGCATTGCAACTTCCAACATACATGCTGCATTGCAAAGACCGGAAACTCTGAGTGTCGTTACGTCTAATGATCATCCTCGTCTCCGTCAACGTCGGGAGCATGAAGCAGAACAGCGACGCCGGGTCATTAAACGTTTTGGTGGACGAATGTTGAAGACAGTACTCGGATATCACGATGAGGACCTTCTTGATGGGTCAGAAAGACATCGTTTGGCCTTGCGACAACCGTGTTGCTATTGTGCTGCATTAAAATGGCAAGGGGAAACACCCTAACTTTGCTGCAACAGTGGGCTAAATACTCTTCCATCATTTGCTGAGCCCCCACCGACACATCTTCAGCTATTAAGCAATGCCCAATTTATGCAACGAATTCGTGCATACAATCATGCGTTTGCATTTACTTCTTTGGGCGCATCAATACGGGCAAATGATTGTGTACGCCATGATGAAAGTTTCGTTGGTAGTTGAGGCACATATAATTATCGTATCCACGGTGCCCTTTGTCATCGGATCAGAGACCTTGCTAATCTGCAGGGATATAATGAAATCTTTGCCCAGTTGTATTTCGCCGACTCGAGCTCCGAAAAATAACGTAACGCGATTCTTGACGCAAGAATTCCTTTGGGGGGGGGGGGGGGGGAGGGGGGAGGAACTTAATCGGGAAGTGGTTGCCACGCTGCAACAAACGTTTGACACGTGTTATCTGCTTGGTGCTCTTTTCTCCCATGCGTACGAGCGGTTGGCCCATGATGACAATATGCAACTTCGTAATCATGCAAGGCTGCCTAGCGTCGATCATCGTCGCTATAACCGACCAACCGCCGACGAGGTTGGAGGAATTTTTGTGCACAACAATGCATAGCACCTGGGGACTTATAAAAGTATTCGAGCGCACCCAACTGTAGGATGCGCTCCAATATCCGCTCATACATCTGTACGGTGATGTTGGCTGGACTTTCGGAATGAATGAAGCTCCACCACAAGGTAATGCTTGACCTGCCACAACAAAACATAACCTGATTGGACAAAATACCGAAGAGAATTTTTCATCCCGCCAGATTAGTCTTCGTCAATATGCAGCATACCGGCTTTGCGAAAGGGAAGGAGACCATTCACTGATTCTCCGCGCAGGGCGGCTGATGCAACAGTCTTCTTCTTTGCTGGCCCGCTCAAAATTGAGCACGTTTTAGTGACATGGCCTGGTACCCAATCGCTTTCCAGGTAGCTCGGACCATGGCTGCAGCTCTCCATTCTCGGTTGCATCCGATATCCCGCAGGTTCTGCTCCATTTAGTCCATCCACCGAGCACGCTGAGCTCCTCGTCGCCTTGTGCCGGACGGGTCGCTGGTGAGCACCTTCTTGGTGTGGCATGAGTCCGGCATCCTCATGACATGCCCCAACCACCGAATTCTGCCGGCCTTCGCCACCGTCAGGATGTCCGGCTTGCCATACAGCTCAGCTAGCTCGTGGTTCATTCTTCTCCTCCACACGCCTTGCTCACACACACCGCCAAAGATAGACCGGAGCACGCGTCGCTCGAAGACTGCGACGTCCTCCGTGAGCAGAATCCAGGATTCATGTCCATAAAGAACGACCGGTCTTATCAGCGTGCGGTAAATGGCACACTTCGTGCGTGGGAGGAGCCACCTGGACCTCAGGAGTTTATGGAGCCCATAGTAGGTACGATTCCCCTGAACAATGCGCCTCCCAATTTCGCAACTTTCGTTGTTATCCGGAGTTACGACAGTGCCGAGGTAGCAAAACTCCTCTACTACCTCAAGTTCGTCGCCGTCCACTGATACACTGCTCCCCAGCCTGGCTCTGTCACTGTCAGAGCCCCCGATGAGCAGGTACTTTGTTTTTGTCACATTGATCATTAGTCCAATTCTTGCGGCCTCGCGTTTTAGTCGGGTGTACGCCTCGCACACCGTCCTAGTGTTCCGCTCGAAGATATCGATGTCATCCGCGAAGCCTAGGAATTGGAGGGAGCGGGTGAAAATCGAGCCGCGGATATCGAAGTCCGCGCTTCTCATGACACCTTCCAGCAGCGATGTTGAATAAAAGACAGGAGAGCCCATCACCTTGCCTCAGCCCCGGTGAGATTCGAACGGATCCGACAGCATGTTCGACACCCTCACCTTGCACAGCATCCCATCCATCGTGGCCCTCAACAGGTGTACCAGCTTCCCAGGGAAACCGTACTGCTGCACGGTGTTTCACAGCTCAGTCCGATCTATGGTATCGTAGGCCGCCTTGAAGTCGATGAAGAGATGATGCGTCTGGATCTGGTGCTCTCGGCATTTCTGGAGAATCTGCCGTAGAGTGATCTGGTCGGTGGTGGATTTGCCTCTAACAAACCCAGCTTGGTAGCTTCCGACGAAATCTTTAGAAAGGGGTGCGAGTGTGCAGAACAGTATCTGGGATAGGATTTTGTAGGCAGCATTAAGTACTGTGATGGCTCGAAAGTTGGCACAGTCCATTCTGTCACCCTTCTTGTACACTGGGTGGATGACACCCAGCTTCCAGTCCTCCGGGATCCTTTCATGCTCCCAGAATTTCCCAATTAGCTGGTGCATATTGACGGCAAGCTCTAGCGAACCCACCTTGAATAGTTCTACCACCAGACTCACCAGACATCGCTGCCAGCTGCTTTTTTATGTTTCAGCTGCTTGATGGTGCTAGTGACTTCTTCCAAGGATGGTGGGAGCACCTCGTCATCTTCCTCCCGGCTAATGTGCTGCTCAATTCTGCTTGCACTGCTGCTGGACTCCCCTAATTTCGCTCCGTTCAGGTGCCCGTTGAAGTGGCACTTCCACCTTTCGATCACCTCTCGCTCGTCTGTAAAAATGTTGCCCTCCTCGTCTCGACACATTGCGACGTTTGGCGTGAAGCCGCCTTGTGACTTCTTCAACATCTTATAGAACTGGCGAGATTTCCCCGACTGAGATAGCTGCTCCATGAGTTGTTCGTCCGACTCCTCGAAGCGACGCTTCTTGCTCTCGAAGATCCGGGTTTGCTGCGTTCTCAGTCGTTTGTAGTGTTCCACGTTCTGACGGGTTTCGCGCTGCAGCATTCGGGCGCGCGCTGCGTTCTTCTCGGATAGCGCCCGCCTGCACTCGTTGTGGTGAAATCCAGGTGTAGCTGAATCGAGGTTTGTGCTGGAAGAAGGTGCTACGGATGTTCATGTGTCTCGAGGATGCGAAGTTAATGAGTCGGAGGCCGTTGTCGTTGGTCAGCTGGTGGACACTAAAGCTTCCAATCGTTAGTTTATAGGGCTCCTCTCGCCCGACCTGAGCATTGAGGTTCCCGATGACGATCTTTATATCGTGTTGTGGGCAGCGATCGTACTCCCTCTCAAGCTTCGTATAAAAAGCGTCCTTGTCGTCATCGCTGCTCCCAAGGTGCGGGCTGTGATGCAACAGTATTGTGTCGATCAATACTGCAAGGTAGAGGCACAACGCTTAAAGTACCGGCGCGAACACCAAGCACAACTGCGAACTGACGCACATGCAGGCATCAAGGCCCTTGCTGGTGCCGAACGCGTTATCGACGAAGTGCAGGCACAGGTAGCACCGTCAGTTGCATCAGAGGTGATTCGAACATCCACTGCCACTGGCTCTCTGGATCGAACTGGCACACGCGTGATTCAACACCATCATTCGTCGGAGGCGATCGATATATGCGTATTGAATACAAGGATGCTATGGCGATCGTGCGGGCGATGGGAAAATCGGACCTATTTATCGCAGTTACGTGTAACCCAAACTGGGAAAAAATTACACAAAGCTTGCTCGCACTTAAGCAGGCTGCCGATGGGCCGGACCTAACCGCACGTGGGTTTCGATTAAAGTTACAAGCTCTTTTCTACGATCATTGCGCAGGCGCTCTCGGACTCCAGGAGACACGAATTCATGTCATCGAATTCTAAAAGTGTGGTCTACCTCATGCTCATTGCCTACTGACGCTTGCGAAGACAACAAGATTCGGTGACCAGAAGATTACGACCGGTTGATATCGGCAGAAATTCCGGACCCTTGAAATGAGCAGCTGCATGAAGCAGTACGTAAGTGCATGACCGGGTTGCAGTCGCGTCGCACAACCAAGTGGATGAAATACAGCAGTTCATTGATGTACGGTACATATCAGCATCCGAGAGCTGCTGGAGAATCATGCGATTTGAGCTACAAGCAAAATCGCACACGGTCGTTCCGCTTCCAATACATCTGGAGAATCAGCAAAGTGTTGTTTTCAATGCACAAGACACCGTAGCAACTGTGCTCCAGTGAGGCACACAAACGTTGCTTTTTCATCGCTTTTTCTTGCTTGCATCTAATGACGAGTTTGTTGCCACACAGACGAATCAGGATATTCCGATGTATTATCGCTATGCAACGCCGACGACGGCACAGCGACTACACTACACGACTAGCATTTAGGGCTGTGGCGACGTTAAATATCGTCGGCTCGACCGTCGAGCCGACGTTTCGTATCGTCGCCTCGACCGTCGCGTCGACGTCGAGATGCAGTCAAAAGTCCACGTTTCATGAGGATGTTGCCTAGCATGTGTTGCAAATCAATGGCGCTCGCGTAAAATTGAGTGATCATGAAATAAAAAAAAATCCATGTGGAAGGAAGCTCAGGCCCGCCCGTACGCTCTGCTCTCGTTATTTTCGCTTCAAGCTCTTCTTGACCGTGTGGCCGCGAGTGCATGTCGGAGTGGAACATTAGCTCTGAGTGTTCTAAGTGTCGAAACGATTCCCCCCCTATGCTCTGTATTCGTTCTGATTAGGTCTTGTTGTGCTTGGCTGCCTTGCTTTTTCTGCCTCTCTTCTCTTTGCTTTGCAAATTTGAATTATTTCGGGTCGAATTAGAGAGGGGAGAAGTTAGAATTGATGAGATATGAAGTTTTGTATTGAAATGATTGAGCGTCGAAAATTTACCGATTCAGCCGTCGAGTCTCATATTATGTGCCCCGTTGCTAACGGTTGACTTTCTTTCTTTTAAGGCCAAATTATGACGCCGATTAAAATATATTTTGAGATCGCTGAGAACCCCATATTACCCATAACGTGAAACTGACTTGAATTCGCCTAGCAAAATCCCGTCTCGCAAGTTTGTTTCTGATCTGCACCATTATTTCACGTTCATGGTCGGCACATCACAATCAAAAAGACAGATATTTTTAGTGGATTTAAAAAAAATGATTAGGGTATTTGGCGCTAAGTGTGCTTGGATTAAACTTCTTACACACTAAATTATATCTTTCGAGCAAATGAGTAGGAACCATCAAGAGATATGAGCGTAAATATTTCAGTCAAAATCATATGTTTTTGACAATATAAAAAACTAATCTTTCAACAGTCGATATTATTTATATGAAAGTAGAAAAAAACATTGAACATAATTACGGACTTTAACTCAACCTTACAAAAGCGTTATCCATATCTGGCTGGTTTGCAGGGAAGGACTTCCGTTTCCCATGTTTAGGTGATGGAGCTCGGTAGGTAATATATCGATCGATAATAAATACGTTGGTAATATCCATCGATCCCCCGATATCGTGATTCCTATCGCCAACCAATCATTCCTTATCATTCCGCATACTTTCAATTGTACTGGATTTGCTTCTTCGGTGTTTATCATAAACAGAATTCCTTCGCTAAGGGTAAAACCAATCCAATAGCTTTCTGATCGAAGCGATTGGCTAAATGTACGAATTGCTGTACCTTTTGCCAGAAAGCCTACCCTCGGTTATGAGTAAATTCAATACCATATTTTGTTAATATAAACAATCACCTGAATCGTTATGAAAATGTGCTTTACAAACCAATCGTGTTTCTACGATTGCCGGTCTATGCTTTAAATTGAAGTCAATGAATTTCGCATGCATGGCATCTTATGAATGCATCTCTCCTATAGGAAAAGCTATCGTAAATGTAATTTAGACAATTTCGCGACGATTACAAAATTGATAAAATAAATTGTCCCATACGGTTTTCCCTCCGGGTTTCTTCTACTGTGTGATTTGCTTAAATGGCTGAACCATTTTGTTGAGGCATCGGAAAGGGTTAAACTTATTTTGAAATTATTAATTTATTAATAATGGGAAACCCCTAATTGAAATTCGCTAAATATAAGCGATCGCTACAAACTTCTAGTCGTTGTTCCACGGGCATTCCGTTCTGATAATAACATTGAGTGATTGAGCTACGTTAGGGCCGCTCAGTACGGGTTTGAAGCTCAAGACGAGTGCAGTGATAGTTTTGGTACAGACAGAACGGAACAAAAACTCGTGACGACCCCGGCCGATACGAGTGACAAGAAAAATGAGCTAGTTTGTGGGAGCTGTGTGGAGCGGGGTGTTGAGCGGTACGCGCGATGCTCACGACGATAGCAAACACACCCATGCACAACGCTACGCCTTGGAAATTTGTATGGAGCAAAGAGGTGACAAGCTCATGAAACGTCGAGACGAACGATACATCGCAAATTTTGCTTGTAGTGTATTTGCGATACAAGTACACTAAAAGCAAAATTTGCGATGTATCGTTCGTCTCGACGTTTCATGAGCTTGTCACCTCTTCGCAGCATACAAATTTCCAATCCGCAGCGTTGTGCATGGGTGTGTTTGCTATCGTCGTGAACATCGCACGTACCGCTCAACACCCCGCTCCACATAGCTCCCACAAACTAGCTCATTTTTCTTGTCACTCGTATCGGCCGGGGTCGTCACGAGTTTTTGTCCCTTTCTGTCTGTACCAAAACTATCACCGCACTCGTCTTGAGCTTCAAACCCGTACTGAGCGGCCCTAACGTAGCTCAATCACTCAATGTTATTATCAGAACGGAATGCCCGTGGAACAACGACTAGAAGTTTGTAGCGATCGCTTATATTTAGCGAATTTCAATTAGGGGTTTCCCATTCTTAATAAATTAATAATTTCAAAATAAGTTTAACCCTTTCCGATGCCGCAACAAAATGGTTCAGCCATTTAAGCAAATCACACAGTAGAAGAAACCCGGAGGGAAAACCGTATGGGACAATTTATTTTATCAATTTTGTAATCGTCGCGAAATTGTCTAAATTACATTTACGATAGCTTTTCCTATAGGAGAGATGCATTCATAAGATGCCATGCATGCGAAATTCATTGACTTCAATTTAAAGCATAGACCGGCAATCGTAGAAACACGATTGGTTTGCAAAGCACATTTTCATAACGATTCAGGTGATTGTTTATATTAACAAAATATGGTATTGAATTTACTCATAACCGAGGGTAGGCTTTCTGGCAAAAGGTACAGCAATTCGTACATTTAGCCAATCGCTTCGATCAGAAAGCTATTGGATTGGTTTTACCCTTAGCGAAGGAATTCTGTTTATGATAAACACCGAAGAAGCAAATCCAGTACAATTGAAAGTATGCGGAATGATAAGGAATGAATGATTGGTTGACGATGGGAATCACGATATCGGGGGATCGATGGATATTACCAACGTATTTATTACCGATCGATATATTACCTACCGAGCTCCATCACCTAAACATGGGAAACGGAAGTCCTTCCCTGCAAACCAGCCAGATATGGATAACGCTTTTGTAAGGTTGAGTTAAAGTCCGTAATTATGTTCAATGTTTTTTTTTACTTTCATATAAATAATATCGACTGTTGAAAGATTAGTTTTTAATATTGTCAAAGACATATGATTTTGACTGAAATATTTACGCTCATATCTCTTGATGGTTCCTACTCATTTGCTCAAAAGAAATAATTTAGTCTGTAAGAAGTTTAATCCAAGCACACTTAGCGCCAAATACCCTAATCATTTTTTTTAAATCCACTAAAAATATCTGTCTTTTTGATTGTGATTTGCCGACCATGAGCGTGAAATTATGGTGCAGATCAGAAACAAACTTACGAGACGGGATTTTGCTAGGCGAATTCAAGTCAGTTTCACGTTATGGGTAATATGGGGTTCTCAGCGATCTCAAAATATATTTTAATCGGCGTCATAATTTGGCCTTAAAAGAAAGAAAGTCAACCATTAGCAACGGGGCACATAATATGAGACTCGAAGGCTGAATCGGTAAATTTTCGACGCTCAATCATTGCAATACAAAACTTCATATCTCATCAATTCTAACTTCTCCCCTCTCTAATTCGACCCGAAATAATTCAAATTTGCAAAGCAAAGGAAGAGAGGCAGAAAAAGCAAGGCAGCCAAGCACAACAAGACCTAATCAGAACGAATACAGAGTATAGGTGGGGAATCGTTTCGACACTTAGAACACTCAGAGCTAATGTTCCACTCCGACATGCACTCGCGGCCACACGGTCAAGATGAGCTTGAAGCGAAAATAACGAGGGCAGAGCGTACGGGCCTGAGCTTCCTTCCACATGGATTTTTTTTTATTTCATGATCACTCAATTTTACGCGAGCGCCATTGATTTGCAACACATGCTAGGCAACATCCTCATGAAACGTGGACTTTTGACTGCATCTCGACGTCGACGCGACGGTCGAGGCGACGATACGAAACGTCGGCTCGACGGTCGAGCCGACGATACCCTGCCGACAATTCCGAGCCAAAATGGGCCCGAAGCTCGGATCTCTCGCTCTTTTACTACCTGTTTCACGTGATTTCTTCACATGTGTGTGCGGTTTTGGCGGGTTTGTTTACATGTGTGGTGGTCGGCAGCACCGAGCGAGCGAATGACGCTCGAATTCTCCGGTTTGAACCGTCGTTTTGCTGTATCTTTGAATGTATGCATCAGCGCAAGATAATTATGTTATAGTATGCGCGTCCAACCAACTTGGCCGAAACGCCGGCGAAGCGAACTTAGCAAATTTGTGGACCAAAGCAACCGGCGAAGAGTACGGGTAAGTTCAAGAAAAAACGTCAACTGCCAGTATCCCAGTGCTGTTCCTAGCGGAAGGTCGATTTGCAAGCATTACCGTTGAGGTAGGTTAAAAATCATCGCAGTTGGAGTCTTAACTGGTTTCTAATAATAATTTCATTATCTTGTTTCATGTCTGCTGCTGTTTGACGAGTAAATTATGTAACAGCATTTCACCGCTGGAAATACTGATAGACGTGAGCTACATGCAGCTGGACGATGCAGGAAAACAGTGCTATTAGGCGACAATGGCGTTTTTTCCCCGTTCACGCAGCTGAAAGACACCAACGCTGCCAAAACCAAGGCGTTGGTAAAAAGAACAACCGAAATTCAAGAAGACAATAAAGTGAAATGTATTCATGTGTACGTTGTCTGGTCTGCGAGTTTTTTTCTGAAAGAGAGCGCAGCTGTAAGCGCATACTAGTTTTGCTCTCTCGGTTCGCGCTCTCTTTTGAGAAGGGAAGAGACCGATGAAAATATGAGAACAAACTGAACAAACCAAGAAAACCGAACGAACCGAACGAGCCGACCGAACCGAGCCGCCCGAACACCGACCCTGAACAGATGTCGCCCGAACAGGGAGTGTTCGGGGTTTGTTCAGGGGATTTTTTGACTGATTTTGTCGGCAGGGTATTTAACGTCGCCACAGCCCTAAATGCTCGTCGTGTAGCATGGCAGGGGATACGTCGATGCAAAAGGCAACAGGCAAAAACTGGATACGTCGATGTCGAAATGACGGCAGTGTCATTGGTAGGATGGTGTCTTGCTCGATGACACTCATGGAACAATATTGCATGCGCCTGTTGCTATGCTACCGATAGGGTCCGACTTCGTTTGTGGACCTACACACAGTGGACGGTACCGTATGTAATTACAAGTAGGCTGCTACATCAGCAGGACTGCTACATTATGACACGGAATGGGATCGTGTACTGCGAGAAGCTGTTTCATTCCGGATGCCTGCGCAGCTCAGGTACTTTTTCGCTCCCATCCTTTCGGAAGGGCTGCCCTAACAACCTCGGCAGCTTTGAGATACATACGCAGATCACCTTTGCAAGACCTTCCATCGAAATAAAAGAGAGCGTTACTGAGGAAGAATTTGACCAAAATCAGATTTTGCGGGACATGGAACAGCTTCAGGCATTACAGATCATTGATAATTATCTGCGCGAGACAACACCATCGAAAAATCTTTCAACGTTCCTCGATATGCCACAGCTCGGAGACTTCCCACACATTCGAGAACGTCTGCTTGATGATACTAACACCCATCCAGTTATCGATTCTGGGCGATCCTATAGTTTAAATGCTCTAGAAGAAACGCCTTCGACCATACCTATGCTTAATGAGGAGTAGCGTTCAGTGTATAACACAATCACAACGACAGTAAACGATTTTGTAGACCTTGCCAATAACTTCTTCTTCTACTTCTACGGGCCGGGTGGCACTAGAAAGTCCTTTCCGCAACAACAAAAATCAGGCATACACACGCCATCAATCAAAAATTGAGCTCGCTACCGCTGCGCGTAGGATAGCAGCGTTGCTGTTGTGTGGAGGTTGAACGGTAAACTCAACGTTCAAGTTACCATTGGCATAAGATGAACACTCTCAGTGTACTTTCCCAGTGTAATCGCATCTAGCAGAGCTCATTCGTCAGGCGTCCTTGATCCTTGATTGACGAGGCTTCCATGAGCAGTCGATACGCTCTCGAGGCCGTCGATCGGGCGCTCCAGGATAAAGTTGGCATATTTCGGCCTTTTGGCGGCAAGGTGATACTACTTTGCGGTGATCTCCTTCCGATTGCACCGAAGGTTACTGATGCTCAGATAATTGATCAATGCATCAAGAAGAGTCCACTATGAGATCAGTCTCAGATTTTGGGTCTACGCGATTACACGTCTACAAGAGGTTACCGATTTGAAAGAGTTTTCCGAGTTTCTACTTCGTATAGGCGAAGGACGGAATTTCGCCACACCGGAACTGGACTCATCTTTTGCTAAGATACCGCACGACATAATGCCACCCCGATCAGCCAACCTCGAGACAGATGTGCTCGTTCGAAGTAGAAACTCATCAGAAAAATTTATCCTGATATCGAACAGTACTATCAGGACCCAGATTTTTTTTACTGATAGAGCCATATTGTCGCCATTAAACGTCGAATTTACTGCCGTTAACAACACGGTACTGGTGCCTCCCTGAAATCGAGCAGGAGTAGCTGTTGGTCGATACTCTGGTGAATCCGGAAGAGCACGAGCACCTGCAATTGCCAGCCGGGTACCTGAATTCACTCAACATGAGTGGCATTAAGTTGTATCGATTTCGGTTGAAGTACTACGCCCCAGTATTGCTCCTACGAAGGAGACAACGTGTTGTTGCCACGTATCTACTGTGACAGCAATGATTCGGGATTTCCCTTCCAGATACGTCATAAACAGTTTCCGGTACAGGTGTGCTTTGCGATGACAATCAATAAATCGCAAGGGCAGTCATTACACCACCTAGGGCTGTATTTGCCTACCAGCGTTTCTGCACACGGACAGTTGTATGGTGCACTGTCTCGTATGACCTCGCGACGGAACGTGGCAATACTGAGCGTGAACTCGGAGAACGAGGATCAGGACGGTGTTGAAATCAAAAATGTGGTGTACCGAGAGGCTGTTGGCGATTGAATGTTCTTACCCAATCTGATACGGTTAGCTAAATGATCGAATAATCGATATCAATGTAACAAACAAAATAACAAAATTGTATCTCTTCGTTCCATGTTGTAGGATCTTGGCATTTTGGAGAAACGCACCTTTCAGGTTGTGCTTTCGTTTGTAACAGCGTTTCGCTGACGGAAGAGTTTTAGTGGGTTCGAGTCCCACACTACCCTAGATTTACTTTTTCATGCATGCGAGCTTGTTCATTTCTCTTTTAAAAAACCCAAAGAATATAATTCCAATCTAACCCCACATGAAAGTACAACGATCATCCTTATAGAGCCAATCCACAGTAATAAAATCCATCTTTTATTTATATTTTTCATGTTTTTCTGGGAGACTTATCGAGATGCATTAACGGAACACAAGCAACATCCCCACATTAAGCTATATCAGACATGTCAAACATACGGCCCGCGGGCCAGATCCAGCCCGCAAGGTCTTTGAATCTGGCTCGCAATGGAATTACAAGAACATCGATTATTATCTGGCTTGATATGTTGTATAGCTTGAAAATAATTTGAATTTGTTGTGTGTGTACACAATTTACACTTAAATAACACCCTATGATAATCCCACTTGAAGTTGAAACAGGTTCCTGGAATGCGCGTGTTTTTGTGGAGACCATATGTACAGGAAACGTAGAAAAAAGAAGGATAGGGCGGATTCACTCTGTCAACCGCGTCAATTCTGTGCTATCGTTCCCAAGTGTACTTTTATCCATGTCACCTAAGTAACTGCTCGATACCAGGCGTCACTTAAGCGACGGCTCGACACCTAGGCCAAGGTAAATACTTCAGCGCCTCTCAGTAGGACTAGACGCTAGGGGGCGCTGTTAAGGACTCGGCTTAGGTGAGAGCAGACCCGAAGCGACTGGCCGAGAGAGGTCGTTACCAGGGGGCAAAGGTCGAACAAAGGAACGGAACGGCGAGTAGCCTGCGAGATTGGCGGGTCTTTTCAAATCAGCACTCGGAGGAGTAACAGGTTTTTTTAGCGCTCTCTTAAACTATCGATTAAAAAATAAAGATTGCTAAAAACGTGCAAATGCCCGAGTGTGAGTTTAATATTCAACAATCCATGTAAAAACAAATGCCGTCACCGTGAATTCAAGGTGTAATTTTACTTCTGCATTTCAAATTTCCTGAAAATGAAGTCAGCTATCGACTTATTTTGGACATCATTGCGACCGCTCTCCAATAATGGCTAGCAGTCAGAAGTACGAATTTTTTGTTTTTAGATGTCTGAAGAATTAGTTTCCAAGTATAAGCGAACTAGAAATTAACGCGAAATGTATTTTACCACTGTCTCCAAATCACTTCAGCAGCAACTAACTAGCTTGGTTTTTGCTGGCAATAGAACGTACAAAAACCAAATTTGAGTTGGGTTCCTTATCAAAATCACTTCAACCACCAAAGCGATCAGTTCAAACTAGTAGTACAATTTAATTTTAGTTATTGGTATCATTGATCAAAGTTTCCGTTAAAATGTCTATGGCTAAAAAAAAAAGTCGACACTGAGTGCAGAGTTTTTAATAGCGAGTGGATACTATCCTACCTTTTTACAGAACAAAATGGTAAGCCTGTTTGTCTGGTGTGTGGGAAAACTATTGCCGTAATGAAGGAGTTCAATATTCGTCGATATTATGCCACGCAACACAAGGAAAAATTGGGAAAACTTGAAGGGCCAGCACGAGACGAAGAACTAAAAAAGCTGATGTTGCAATTGGAAAAACGGCAATTTTATTTTGTCAAACCCCAATAAATTAGTGAAGGTGCTGTGAAAGCTAGCTACGTAATAGCAAATGAAATTGCTATCTCATCAAAGCCATTCATGGAAGGGGAATTCGTCAAACGATGCATACTATTAGCTGCTGATAATATTTGCCCGGAGAAACGACATGACTTAAACTCAATAAGCCTGTCCAGAAACACAGTAGCCGACAGAATTTCGGACCTTGCAGCTGATTTGGACAATCAGCCGAAAGAAAAAGTAAAAGATTTTGTGGTGATTTAAAATAGCATCGACGAAAGCACCGACATCACCGATATTGCTCGATTAGCTATATTTATTAGGGGCGTAAATGCTTCGCTGGATATCACAGAAGAATTTGTTCAGCTGGTACCGTTGGTAAACATATCAACGCCAGAAGATATATTTTGTGCAGTTCGAGATGCTTTAGATATGATAGGGTTTGATTGGTCACGTCTTGTAAGCATGGCTACCGATGATGCACCTGCCATGATTGGAAAAAAATTTGGTGTTGTAATAAAAATTAAAGAAAAAGCAGAATCAACGAACGGAGGAGATATTTGGATTTTCCATTGCATTTTACATCAAGAAACGTTATGTGCCAAAACTATTAAGATGGATTATGTTATGGACGTGGTTATACGCACCGTTCATTTGATAAGAGCGAAATGTTTAAATCACCAGCAATGTGCAAACATGCTTAAATAGAGTGAAATTCCACACGGCCTTCCTTATCATACAGAAATTCGGTGCTTAAGCAAGGTAAAGGTGCTACAAAGGTTTTTTGAGCTTCGCGAGGAGTATAAATCTTTCATGAAAAGTAAAGGAAAATCAATTGCTGAATTGGATGACGAAACTTGGATTGCAGACTTGGCCTTTTTATCAGATATAATTGATCATATGAATGCACTCAATCTATTGTTACAAGGGCGAAATAAAAATTGTAACCCAGTACTATGACAATATTCAGGCATTTGAAATCAAACTAAGGCTTTGACAAACACAAATAATTCATAATTATTATACGCATTTTAAAAACCTTCGGACATTTCCAGCAAATATAATTAACGTGAACAAACATTTGTACATAGAGAAAATTGATGAGCTGCGGTTAGAGTTTAAATAGAGATTCGAAATATTTAAAAAAAAACTTGAAAGAGATTTTAATATTATTTGTTCACTGTTCCAAATAGATCCCTCAATAGTTCCTGAAAAATATCAACGAGAACTAATAGATTTGCAATGTTATACGAACATCAAAGAGAAATTTATTTTGCTTGATGTACATGAATTTTACCCCTGTTTGGTGCCAAAGTATCCTTATTATCTGAACTGGCTGGTAAAATATTTTCAATGTTTTTCACAACATATGTTTGCGAACAACTTTTTTCAGAAATGCATATCAATAAGAACAAAATGCGTTCGAGGTTATCACAAAGCTATCTCAATAGTACGTTAAAAGTTAGTGGGGCCAAACAATAAAACCTAATATTCCAAAATTAGTAGAAGAGAAGAGAAAGCAGGTGTCAGGTAAATCAGGAAACTTGTAATTTTTAATATACACATGCGATAAAACATTATTTTTGAAGTTCTTTACTGTTGCTGTGAAACTGGAGTAACTGGAGTTGGAGGACCATCAGGCGAAATAAAAATTTCAAGTCACAGAAAGCTTAGCTTAGCTAGGCAAGTCTTGACTATACACCGGTGGTTGAGCCATGCATGAAGAAGAAATTACTATTACTGTTACCATAATCTCGACTAAAACTAATTTTCCAACCAACTTTTCCCTGTGATTATTTACAAAGGAATACACTTGTTTGTAAAACATGGAATATAGAAATGTATGATACGTATAAACATTCGGGTATGAATTACGCCTCTTGTAACTATTATTTTAACACCTTAAGTGCCAATCGTTTTTTGGGAAATTCCACAGGATGCCACAATTTAAGCGTGACTTGCTGATATGTGTTAGCAATGGTTGCACCGGCTCTAGTTATTCAAGTCCTAGGTTTATGATAAACTTTTGGCTTTTTTACGCTCATCATATTTCTGTTTGGTCATACATTTTATATTTGTGCATAATAGCTATTCTACATATTCAAAAATTGCGTTTTAAAATCAAGCGTTCTTCCCGTCACCCAAAAGTGGGTGACATGGCCGTCAAAAAAGTTTGCCGTCACTTACTTTTTGGATGACGCGGCATTCAAGGTGTTAAATCATGAAGAATGGTCTACTACGGTAAGTAGGCATGTATGTTTTACAACACAGAAGTGATTTTGTAAATGTTGGCCCGGCAAATCATTTTTGTTTGTAAACCGGCCCGCAAGCCAAAATGAATTTGACATCATTGATCTATATGGTTCCTGCATCAACACATCAGTGTGAAACCGACCATACGCCACTGCTCTCCTCCATCCCCGGCTGCACAAAATCTCCGACAAGTCCTGCTCCACTTGATCCAGCCAACGAACTCGCTGCGCTCCTCTGCGCCTCGTGCTGAACGGGTCGCTGGCGAGCACCTTCTTGGTGGGGCATGAGTCCGGCATCCTCATGACATGCCCCAACCACCGAATTCTGCCGGCCTTCGCCACCGTCAGGATGTCCGGCTCGCCATACAGCTCAGCTAGCTCGTGGTTCATTCTTCTCCTCCACACGCCCTGCTCACAAATACCGCCAAAGATAGTCCGGAGCACCCGCCGCTCGAAAATGGCGAGAGCGTTGGCGTCCTCCGCCCGTATCGTCCAAGACTCATGACCATAGAGGACTACCGGGCGTATCAGTGTGCGATATATCGTGCATTTCGTGTGTTGCTGGAGACTTCTGGATCGCAGAAGTTTATGGAGCCCATAGTAGGCACGATTTCCTTGAACAATGCGTCTTCGAATTTCGCTGTTCACATTATTGTCCGAAGTAACGATCATACCAAGGTAGCAGAACTCCTCTACCACCTCAAGATCGTCACCGTCAACAGTTACTCTGCTTCCGAGTCGGGCTCTATCCCGATCAGAGCCACCGGCAAGCAGGTACTTAGTCTTCGACGCATTGATCCTCAAACCAATCCTAGCGGCCTCGCGTTTCAGTCAGGTGTACGCCTCGCATACCGCCACAGATGTCCTTCCGATGATGTCAATGTCATCCGCGAAGCCCAGGAATTGGAGAGATCGGGAGAAAATCGTGCCCCGTATGTCGAAGCCCGCGCTTCTCATGACACCTTCCAGAGCGATGTTAAACAGTAGACAGGAGAGTCCGTCCCCTTGCCTCAGACCCCGGTGTGAGTCAAACGGCTCCGAAAGCATGTTCGACACTCGCACCTTGCACTGTGCCCCATCCAAGGTGGCCCTTAACAGCCGTACCAGCTTCCCAGGGAATCCGTACTGCTGCATGGTGTTCCATAGCTCCATTCGATCTATGGTGTCATAGGCCGCCTTGAAATCAATAAATAGGTGGTGCGTAGGGATCTGGTGCTCTCGGCATTTCTGGAGGATCTGCCGTAGAGTAAAGATTTGGTCGGTGGTGGATTTGCCTCCAACAAATCCTGCCTGGTAGCTTCCAACGAAATCTGTAGCAAGGGGCGCAAGTTTGCAGAAGAGTACTCTTGACAAGATCTTATAGGCAGCATTCAGGACTGTAATGGCTCGGAAGTTAGTACAGTCCAATCTGTCGCCGTTTTTGTAAACTGGATGTATGACACCCAGTTTCCACTCATCCGGTAATTCTTCCTGGTCCCAAATCCTTCTGATCAGCCAGTGGATGTTAACGGCAAGCCTCTCCGGTCCCAACTTGAACAGCTCGGCCACCAGCCCCTCACTGCCAGCTGACTTGTTACATTTCAACTGTTTGATGGCGCTGACGACTTTGTCCAAGGATGGCTGGGGCACTTCGTCATAGTTGTGTTCGTTATCGTAGGGCTGCTCAATTCTGCATCTTGCGCTTCGTCTGGTATCCACTGCTTCTGCTCCGTTAAGGTGTCCGTCATAGAAGCACTTCCACCTGTCAATCACCTCCCGCTCGTCCGACAGTATGTCTCCTTCCACGTTACGACACATCGCGATCGTAGGAGTAAAACCGCTTCTTGCCGCCTTCAATATCCTGTAGAACTTGCGGGATTCCCCCGACTGAGAGAGCTGTTGCATCAGTTGCTCGTCCGATTCTTCAAAGCTGCGCTTCTTGTCCTGGAAGAGTCGGGTCTGCTGCCTTCTCAGTCGTCTATAGTTTTCCACGTTCTGCCGGGTCTCGCGCTGGAGCATTCGGGTGCGCGCTGCGTTCTTCTCGGATAGTGCTCGTCTGCACTCATCATCAAACCATTCCTTCATCTGCTTACGTGTTACGCGGCCAATTATTCGCTCGGCCGTGCTGCTGATGGCTTGCTCCACTATTCGCCAGTGGTCGTTGAGTGACATCGCCTCTGTAGTGGTGTCCTTCAGCTGCGCTTCCCCCAGCGCGATCGCGAAGTCTCTCGCCACATCAGCTTGCTTCAGCCGATCTGTATTGAGCCTTGGGGTGGGCTGGGATCGTAGCCTATTGGCTACGCTGAGTTTCTGGCGTAACTTAACCATAACCAGGAAATGGTCTGAGTCGACGTTTGCTCCTCTGTATGTCCGTACGTCGATAATGTCCGAAAAGTGCCTTCCATCAATGAGAACGTGGTCAATCTGGGAATATATCCGCTGTGGTGATCTCCAGGTGTAGCTGAATCGAGGTGCGTGTTGGAAGAAGGTGCTGCGAACGATCATGTACTTGGAGGAGGCGAAGTTTACCAGGCGAAGCCCATTGTCGTTCGTCAGCTGGTGGGCGCTGAAACATCCTATTGTGGGTTTAAATGCTTCCTCCCGTCCGACCTGAGCGTTGAAGTCACCGATGACAATCTTGACGTCGTGTTGTGGGCAGCGGTCGTACTCCCTCTCCAGCTGCGTATAAAAGTTATCCTTATCATCATCGGTGCTTCCAAGATGTGGACTGTGCACGTTAATAATGCTCAGGTTGAAGAACCTCCCACGTATCCTCAATCTGCACATCCTTTCATTGATCGGCCACCATCCGATCACTCGCTTCCGCATCTCACCTATGACCAGGAACGCCGTACCTAGCTCATGCTTTTCCCCACAACTTTGGTAGATCATGCAATCGCTTCGATAGGGCGCTCTGTAACTCCTTTCCAACGCACCTCCTGAAGTGCTACTACTCCAAAGCCGCGGGTCCTAACCTCGTCCGCAAGAATGCGGGTACTTCCGGGTGCTGTGAGGGATCTGCAGTTCCATGTTCCAAGTTTCCAATCATTAATCCTTTTTCGTAGCGTTGTTCGTTTACCGTAGTTCCGAATAGAATTTCCTTCTTGGTTTCTGTTCGTTGCTTTTGTATTGGTGGTGGCTTGCAAGGCCTCTCCCCCAACCCCCTGTCTCACAGGAGGGCCTACGCTTCACAGCTGTTTAAAGTCCCGTGTGAAGCCAGGACAAAAGAGAGAGCCAGCCGCCCCTGACATGGAGAACAGACGCTGGTATCTCTCCCTCCCCCCAATTCAGCCATATCACCCATCCTCCCAAGGGGTTGGGTTTCCCCGTATACCCAAGCTCAGATATTCGGAGAGACATGTTACCGCTCTGTACGTCGTGGACGTAATGGGTAGGTGTATGGAATGGAGAGCCTATGTTATCTTTCTAGAAGCCTCGGATCCATTCCCGTATCAGTGTAGTATTACTACTACCCTGCCAACAGAGCTTGCAACAATTACAAAATATTCTTTACTAAATATCTCACCAATCCGTTGCCATTTCGTTGCTAAAAGAACCATTACAGCTTTTGTGTTGAGATGTAATACAATTGAAGAGCTCATCCAAACAAATACAATAAATGCTCCCAATTCGTCAAAATAATAGCAGTTTTCGATCAGCAAACATTTTGGAGTGCTAGGGAGTAGTTTATCAATAATATCTAACATTAAAGTCCGTCAAAAGACATTGAGCCTATTACATGGTCCAGATAGTTGAAGTTTTGCTCGTGCTCATCCTCGTATTAGTATGCTTTCATGAAATACTGATTGATTTTATTAGCATATCTACCATCATCGTCAATAGGCAAATGGATGGTTCTTTACCCTAACCGTTGCTGACATCTCTATCGAATGCATCCTACACTGATTTATGATGATATGGTTTATTGATGTTAGGTATGTCCAGTTTGAGCATATGGAAAATTTTATATGTGTGCTCATTTCTGAACCCTGTGACGTTGTATTTTATGCAGAAAGTGTGTATTTCCATGCTTGTATACTGTATTTCGAATATTATACGTGTGATTCGGTAGAAAATATATCTGAATATTGAAATTTTTTTCATAACTCGACGGACCAAAAACCAGCTCACACAGCTGATCGTTTCAAAAGAGAGAGTCCCAGTGCGCGTTCAAATAAGAGATATAGTGAACGCCGTGCGACATAGCACGGGACGGTGAGCAAACTCACGGTGAGTAAGCTCACGGTGACTAAGCTCAGTGAGTGGAAGCGAGAGCAAAGAGTAAAACGATAGCTTTGACGATGAATATTTTTCGGTTGTGGATGAGAGGGGTAGCGAGAGATAGAGTGACGGTGGTCATGAAGGCTGATGAGTGACAGGGGAATAAAAACAGACAACAGATAGAGTGAGATCGCAACATTATTCCCGAAAATTTCCCGTTGGACAACAACCCAACACATTCAACAACCTCCCCCCCTAACACTTAAATACATTTTTACCAAAATATCTTGTACATTTACCAAATACACTGTACCATGAAAAAAAAACACGTTCGAGTTAACCCATTTGTTTATACATGTCACCAACCACGGGGTTGGACAGCTCTCCAACTGTCTGGGCGATGTCAACAAATTTTGTGGGGGTTGGGTATATCTTGCATACAATCGTTGCTTCTCGAAGTGGACGGTTATATCCGGTGTATTTCACTGTAAGGCATATGACTCTAGATAATCGAGTCTATAAAGAAGTTGTCAACTTTTGAATATATTAGACGTGACTCTTTGGAGAATTCGAATATAGAAGGCTACATCCCATTTCACAAAGAAGAAGAAGAAGAAGAGGAAGAAGAAGAAGGGTGTATCTTGAGTTTTTACCTAAATTGCTAATGCTAATGTTACATACTAGCTAACATGCCCGATTTAATTCGGGTCGACTTAGTTTAAGGGAACATAAATGGGCATTTTTACGTATGCTGGTGTAATTCAATTTTTAGTGTGTATATTCTTTTTTTCTCATTTATTTGTATTCATTCTATGTACGTGATTTCTAGCTTCGTCTTTCAAGGTTTTCTATTTCATTTAATTCATCTTTCTCTGTTGCTCTTGACACATCTTATCCAATTTGCTATACCTTGCTTTTTCACACTGTCCTGCACTCCTTTTTTAACAAATCTACGGTTTCAACCATCTTAGCTATCAAGGAAAGGATTATATATCAAATCCTTTCTTCTCTTTTTGTTTCACAGCTACCATTTCTCTTCATAATCTTCGCTTTGTATGATCAACCCGTTTTAACCAAAAATTTTCTTCCTAATCTTTCGCATCTTTCACGTCATGAAATTAGTAAAACCTATTTTTTATGCATAGTGTTTTCCACTTTAACGCTTTCGAAAATCTTTTTTTTAACTACCATTTTTATTGGAAGCGTCATATCAGTTTATTTGCATAACAATGAGGAAAAGTAGCATGTTGTTCCATCCTGAGCATGTATGACGATCAAATTCTTTCTACTTTTCTATCTCTTATACTTATTTCGTCACTTATGCTGCCTGGAAACAATTTTCCATTTCTTTTATATTTCATCTGTATTGCTGTTACTTTCAAAAGGCCATTCCATGTTCGTAAACATTACGCTCTGAAATTCATATTTAAATTTAATACACCAACCACATTTCCAACGTAACTCAACACAATTTAAAATTGAATCTTATTTAATATGGGCATAGCGTTATGTACAACAATATGTTGAAAAATCTTTTACATTTTTAAATTTTGACATGCGTGGAGTGAAGAAGAGTTGAGTTTCTTATTGCAATTTAGTGTCTGAATAAACGGTAGAAGAGAGAAAAGTTGCAGGAAACTGAACTGTTTGTTGACGTCTTTACTTTTTTGTGAATTTCTTTTATTCTGGAAATGAAAATTCCTTTCGTGTCCATAATGTAAAAGTTACTCGTTAGAAAGAATAAACAAAACACATTTGTTTCGATGAGCGATTTTTGAACATGCCAATAAATAAGGGTTGCATACCGCTGTTTCCGCATTGGATAGTACGATATTTTGCAGCTTGTTACATAGACTGTGTTAAGGCGTACATAAAAAGTTGTTGTTAAATTAGACGATATTTGTTATTTTGGGCATTTTTTATTCCAATTTTCTGAATAGCTATTGTATGCCCTCCACCAATTTGCTTCCACCCGGGAGAGCTGCAACGTCACCATTCTAATTTTCCAGTAAATATTGACATTTTAAGGAATTTGCCTCATTTCATTTAAATCGGACATGATTGCTATGCTTGACCATATTTTCCAATATTCTAATAAGAAGAGCTCGTATGGGAGCTCTTTTTTTTAATTTTGTGTAAAAAGAATCATCCTCACCTAAAATCATCCGGACCAAGCTTTATTGCTATGACCGAATTATTTTCTTTGTGATACCGACAGGAGGTTCTTTGGAAACCTCCCTTTGTTTCGCACTGGCGTAAATAAATTTTCGTCGCACTATGAATAGGAAGAAGCATTTGTACCGTGTTTCAATCGAATTGGAAGCCATATGTATTTTTCAATAATTTTTCTGTGTTTGGTAGAGGGAGAGGGTTATCCGCTTGTAGACCAGGAATTTTGAAAGTCTTATTAAGTGATAAAATTTTAGTTGATTTCGACGACCTATGTACTTCACAGTATTATTTTATGATGAAAAGATATACCAAACCGGGAAACTTGTACTTCATCACATATTGTATAGAGAATTTTAAGAAATGCATACGCAATATTTAGGTTAAATCAATGTCATTTGTATTCAACGATTTTCAATTACTGTGAAAGGGAATGTATTTAAGATCCCCTACTCTTTTATCCTCTGAGGGGGCAGGAGGGTTAGGCTTTTTACAAACAGATTTATAAAAATATGTTTAGACAAATTGGTCATCGTTTGAATTTTGTATAGCCAATAAGAGACCTACATATTATTATTTCATAATAAGGGCAGCGAATGGTATAGAAGATGCCCGTTTTTTCTTCGGGGTAACTGAAGCTTTAATTTCTGCTCGAAAAGGTAAAAGAAACATGTTTGTCGAATTGCGGAAATTTCGGTCTTTATTTGTATTTTGCCCCCCTTTTTTGTGGTTGTGTTTTTGTGTTGTAGTTTTGCCCCCTTTTTTGTAGTTGTGTAGAAGCCCTTCTTTTTTTCTTGATCGGGGCTGACGAAATTTTTTATTCTTTTGCAAAATTTAAATAGATGCATTTGTGCTAAATTTCGACCAGATCTGTATTTTGTATTTTTAAGTGAATAATATTGCCTGCTTTGATAGGGGGTTGTATGGGAGCCCCCATTTGTTCCCCACCGGAGTATCTAATGATTTGGATGCTTTTATAAAATTGAAAAAGATACATGCATCTCGAATTTTAATCAAACCGGTGGTTTTTTGTATTGTTTAGTAATTATTATAGATTTGTTAGACGGGGGTAGGTTGTATGGAAGCCCCCCATTTTATCTCACGGAGGTGATGAAGCTTTGAATTATTTTGTCGAATGTAAAGAGAAATATGTTTGCCAAATTTCAGAAAAATTGTACATCATTTCCAGATTTAAGCGAATAATATTAACTTTTGGGGGGTGGGGGGCGGTTGTATGGTAGTCCCCCTTTGTTGTTCATTGAGGAGTCTGAAATTTCACCAGTATTAGTTTTAAGTAATGAAACATCAATGCACCAAATTTCAGCCAAATCGGGCGTCATCTATAATTTTAAGCAGATAAATTTCACTTTTCAAAAGGGGGGGTTTGTATGGGAGCCCCCCTTTGTTCCCCATTGAGATAGCTCAAATTTTGCGAGTATTGATTTTTAGTAATGAAACGTTTATGCACCAAATTTTAGCTAAATCGGGCATCACTTATAATTTTAAGCGGATAATATTCACTTTTGGAGGGGGGTTATATGGGAGCCCCTTTTTTTCTTCGTTGAGGAGGCTGAAATTTTGCCAGTATTAGTTTTAAGTAATAAAACGTCTGTGCACAAAATTTCAACCAAATCGGGCATCATTTGTATTTTTAAATGAATAGTCGCGATTTGGGATTGTATGGGAGCCCTCCTTTTGGGGGGCTATTAAAAATACAAAAGACAAATGCCTAAAACCGAGACCTTCATACACGTATATACCAAGTTTGATACAAATCGGATCAGTGGAAACCCCATTGAAGCGCGCACATAGGCACATATATATAGACATAGATATACAAACATTCATTTTTCTTGATAAGAAATATATTTAGATATAATGATAATTATCTATATGATTAAATATATATATATATATATATATATATATATATATATATATATATATATATATATATATATATATATATATATATATATATATATATATATACATAAATATATATATATATGTATATATATATATATATATATATATATATATATATATATATATATATATATATACATATATATATATATATATATATATATATATATATATATATATATATATATATATATATATATATATATATATATATATATATATATATATATGTATATATATATATATATATATATATATATATATATATATATATTTATATATATATATATATAGATATATACATATATATATATATATATATATATATATATATATATATATATATATATATATATTTATAAATATATATATATATATATATATATATATATATATATATATATATTTATAAATATATATATATATATATATATATATATATATATATATATATATATATATATATATATATATATATATATATATATATATACATATCGCTCTGTTGGCAGGGTAGTAGCAATACTACACTGATACGGGAATGGATCCGAAGCTTCTAGAAAGATAACATAGGCTCTCCATTCCCTACACCTACCCAATACGTCCACGACGTACAGAGCGGTAACATGTCTCTCCGAATATCTGAGCTTGGGTATACGGGGAAACCCAACCCTTGGGAGGATGGGTGATATGGCTGAATTGGGGGGAGGGAGAGATACCAGCGTCTGTTCTCCATGTCAGGGGCGGCTGGCTCTCTCTTTTGTCCTGGCTTCACACGGGACTTCAAACAGCTGTGAAGCGTAGGTCCTCCGACGAGACAGGGGGTTGGGGGAGAGGCCTTGCAAGCCACCACCAATACAAAAGCAACGTACAGAAACCAAGAAGGTAATTCTATTCGGAACTACGGTAAACGAACAACGCTACGAAAAAGGATTAATGATTGGAAACTTGGAACATGGAACTGCAGATCCCTCACAGCACCCGGAAGTACCCGCATTCTTGCGGACGAGGTTAGGACCCGCGGCTTCGGAGTAGTAGCACTTCAGGAGGTGCGTTGGAAAGGAGTTACAGAGCGCCCTATCGTAGCGATTGCATGATCTACCAAAGTTGTGGGGAAAAGCATGAGCTAGGTACGGCGTTCCTGGTCATAGGTGAGATGCGGAAGCGAGTGATCGGATGGTGGCCGATCAACGAAAGGATGTGCAGATTGAGGATACGTGGGAGGTTCTTCACCCTGAGCATTATTAACGTGCACAGTCCACATCTTGGAAGCACCGATGATGATAAGGATAACTTTTATACGCAGCTGGAGAGGGAGTACGACCGCTGCCCACAACACGACGTCAAGATTGTCATCGGTGACTTCAACGCTCAGGTCGGACGGGAGGAAGCATTTAAACCCACAATAGGATGTTTCAGCGCCCACCAGCTGACGAACGACAATGGGCTTCGCCTTATAAACTTCGCCTCCTCCAAGCACATGACTATCCGCAGCACCTTCTTCCAACACGCACCTCGATTCAGCTACACCTGGAGATCACCACAGCGGATATATTCCCAGATTGACCACGTTCTCATTGATGGAAGGCACTTTTCGGACATTATCGACGTACGGACATACAGAGGAGCAAACGTCGACTCAGACCATTTCCTGGTTATGGTTAAGTTACGCCAGAAACTCAGCGTAGCCAATAGGCTACGATCCCAGCCCACCCCAAGACTCAATACAGATCGGCTGAAGCAAGCTGATGTGGCGAGAGACTTCGCGATCGCGCTGGGGGAGGCGCTGCCGGAGGATACCACCACCGAGGCGATGTCACTCAACGACCACTGGCGAATAGTGGAGCAAGCCATCAGCAGCACGGCCGAGCGAATAATTGGCCGCGTAACACGTAAGCAGATGAAGGAATGGTTTGATGATGAGTGCAGACGAGCACTATCCGAGAAGAACGCAGCGCGCACCCGAATGCTCCAGCGCGAGACCCGGCAGAACGTGGAAAACTATAGACGACTGAGAAGGCAGCAGACCCGACTCTTCCAGGACAAGAAGCGCAGCTTTGAAGAATCGGACGAGCAACTGATGCAACAGCTCTCTCAGTCGGGGGAAACCCGCAAGTTCTACAGGATGTTGAAGACGACAAGAAGCGGTTTTACTCCTACGATCGCGATGTGCCGTAACGTGGAAGGAGACATACTGTCGGACGAGCGGGAGGTGATTGACAGGTGGAAGTGCTTCTATGACGGACACCTTAACGGAGCAGAAGCAGTGGATACCAGACGAAGCGCAAGATTCAGAATTGAGCAGCCCTACGATAACGAACACGACTATGACGAAGTGCCCCCGCCATCCTTGGACGAAGTCGTCAGCGCCATCAAACAGTTGAAATGTAACAAGTCAGCTGGCAGCGATGGGCTGGTGGCTGAGCTGTTCAAGTTGGGACCGGAGAGGCTTGCCGTTAACATCCACTGGCTGATCAAAAGAGTTTGGGACCAGGAAGAACTACCGGATGAGTGGAAACTGGGTGTCATACACCCAGTCTACAAAAAGGGCGACAGATTGGACTGTGCTAACTTCCGAGCCATTACAGTCCTGAATGCTGCCTATAAGATCCTGTCCCGAATACTTTTCTGCAGACTTGCGCCCCTTGCTACAGATTTCGTTGGAAGCTACCAGGCAGGATTTGTTGGAGGCAAATCCACCACCGACCAAATCTTTACTCTACGGCAGATCCTCCAGAAATGCCGAGAGCACCAGATCCCTACGCACCACCTATTTATTGATTTCAAGGCGGCCTATGACACCATAGATCGAATGGAGCTATGGAACACCATGCAGCAGTACGGATTCCCTGGGAAGCTGGTACGGCTGTTAAGGGCCACCTTGGATGGGGCACAGTGCAAGGTGCGAGTGTCGAACATGCTTTCGGAGCCGTTTGACTCACACCGGGGTCTGAGGCAAGGGGACGGACTCTCCTGT
>NC_071293.1:15355416-15366118 GCF_943737925.1 Anopheles nili | reverse complement strand
CTCCACTGGCCAGATGCTGTACAGATAATTTCTGATTTATCATCGACTACATAGCCATTTTTGCAAATTATTTCAACACGTGAGCCAAAAACTGTCATATTCGGTACAACTATGTCACCATTTGGAAAAATAGCGGGAAGAGGGTCACATTCAATTGATTCGCAACGCGGCGGAGGGCCATTCCAACGTTCGTCAATGTCACAGGTCAACACAGCTCTGCCAACCATCTCATAACCTTCTGCACATTGATACATAACAGTACTCAAATAGCCAATGGACCCATTAATTAGTTTATAAAATCCATGAGGAACAGAAGCAGGCAATCCACATTCTATATCTGTAAAATATAATCAGAATATATATGTATATATACATATTTTAAATTCTTTAAAACACCACTTCAATAATGTCAATGCATACATTTGCATACTGGAGGAAACTCATTATAAAAACCAGTCTCCAGACATGTACGATGTTGAGGTCCAACAAGTAAATGCCCTTCGTCGCATATATATTCCACAACAGCGCCTACATCAAATCCTTTTGGAGCAATCATGGTTGAATTAGGAGGTTGCTCTGGTCTACCACATGCCTTTGGCTCTGCAAATTTAAGAAGAATGTCAAAAAAAAAAACAAGAGATCAGTTCTTTTCTGAAAATTTTGAAAATGTTCATGAAAAGGAAGAAATTTTGTCAATTGAAAACTCTAAAGCCACACACATCATTCAGCATTTTGACTTTTTGGTCTAAAATGTGAAAAGTGTTAAAAATTTCACGAAGCCGATAATTTACTAAAAAAAATTTACATGCTTGCTAATAATCAACAAACAACGGTCAGTCAGCCTTCCCTCCAGTGTACATTGGGCATTTTCCGGGATAAAAGTCCGAAAATCGAAATATTTGTTTCAATAAATTCTAAATGGTTTCTCGATCTACAGGATTGAGCTAACAAAAAACCAAAATTTTATATATGTAAGTTTTTTGGTAAGAATGTATTTAAACCCTCGTCACACAGCATTTCTTTGATTTCCGGGGAAATTGGCCCCTTATGATATGCAACCCAATATGTTGACAGAGTTTTACAGTGGACTTATGGACTAGTGGACTTAGTGGATAATTTTGTACAATTGGAACGAATTTTTTAAAATATTATGCTGTTTAGTGAAAAAGACATTAAAATAATTATGGCGATATTTTGGTTATTGATATGAACAAATCACAGGATGGTTCACTTAAACAAGTAAAAAGCTAAAATTATTTGTTTTGATTTGATTTGAAAAATAACACTATTTCGATACATTGCAAGTTTTCATTGAAATTCGTTTGTTGTAAATTAATTTACATAAAATAACAAAGTGGAATGTTTTGAATGTATTTTTCATAATGCGTAGAAAAATTAACAAGGATTACGTAGAAAAAATAAACTTAAATAAGGTTAGGTTGCGTCGTTTTGCCGGTTGGATTGAGAAATGAATTATGTTTGCATATAGCAACAAAAACTATTAAGTTTGTACGAAAAAATTAATATATAATTATGAATTACAAATGACTGAATTATTATACACTTTGGTTTCAAACGAATAATCATTTTGTGATTTTATTTGTCGAACAATAGAGTGTAGAGAAGATAACAAGATTAAAACGAGTTTGATGCAAAAGGACACGATTCAATGATATCATATCATCTGTTTCGTCTATCCTTGGGTATTTTAAAAATAAAAACAGCTATTTCAAAAACTGAATACATGTATCGTTTTGCCGGCTGACTGGACTGCATTATTTCAAATATTCGCACCATAAGCAAAATAGCGATCCTTATCATCGATTGATTTTCATTATCCGGTCAATGGCATTAGACTTGTACGACATTAATTAACATGTTATTGAAAATAAATGAAGATGCAGATTTTTAATATCGAATGTTAGCCATCCCGGGTCCTAGAGGCAAAGCATTATGACGATTTACGGTACAGAGGATGATTGCAAAAAATGTACTTAAGTTATAAGCCTTGAGAGGATATAATATTAAAGTTTCGAATCGAATTTACGAATAAAGTTCAACATGAATGTATTTGAGAATAAAAAAACAACCGAAAATACATTATACGAATGAGATGCAATTAAAACTATAGACAAACGACCAAAGATAGTATTTAAGTTTCAAAATTGATACACCGATATTTGGAAAGCACAGCGAGCTCGAACACGATCACTTGAGAAGTTCTGGCGAGAGTACGAAAACCCTTTCAGTTGTTACCTGTATAAAATATATAGCTCAAGTGAATCGAACGCACTCAGCAGATTTATAGATTCCTTATGCAAGTTAAAAAATGCTAAAAAAAACTATAAATCAATCATACAATTAGTTAGACAAACGATGTAGCCAAAGGTAAAGTTAGTTTCGGTTTGCTTAGAAGCACGATCAAAGTAGCACCTGTAGAAATTTTTTTACAAGGACTTCTTTTGGTTTTTTAAAAAATGGTTTAAATAAACATAACAATCACATTCTAACAATCACAATGCATTTCAGGATACAGCGCAATATAGTTAAATGCATCGAACAAATTGGTGATATTTATCTTAAGATCTGCAAGGATTCAAAACGGGTGCACTTTTGCCGGGGCGACGGCAAGGTGATCCGTAAATTGACGAAATTGAATATATTGCACGTTTTTCCATGTTTTATAATGTTAGTCAACCTTTGCTCGTAGAAGTGCTCGTTAAAGTTTACTATTACGAACAATGCATAAAGAAAAGTATCGTTTGTTATGCATCCAAAAATCAATCAATGGGATTAGTTATGATCGAATCAATTTATGTAATTCATTTCAATACAAAAAATTGGCTCTTAAAAAGAGGAAGTATTTCTTTATTGAAATAATAACAGTGGTCATTTATATGCATTATTGTTTTATCTGTTTTTTGTAACGAACTTCAAATTATATTAACCAAATCTTCTCAGAATCATGAATCATGAATGATAAAGATGCATTATTTCGATTACAAAACGAACATTTTAAATTTACCATGTTCAGCTAGCCAACAAAACTACACATGTTTTCATTTTTGAACAATAACTGTTGTTACGGATAGGATATAGGAAGTAGGCAGTGGTGTCAAAGCCTACTGTTTTATCCTTCATATTCATCATTCTTTTCAAAATTGATACCGCGGGCTCGTATAAAAACGATAGGTTTTCAAGTACAAAAGAGTCACTTACAAAACTCCTTCCGTATACGCCTCGTGAAAGAGAAAAACATCATAAGAAAACTCTTGCAACCATTCTCAACAGCACAAACATTTTTTCCTTCGTTCCGGATCCAAGAGCTAGTGATCCACATATCGTCCACAATTGCAAGAAAACACATCTTTGTAGCTCAATGCAGTGTCCATGTCGCAGAGTGCAATTGTTCAAAAAGCTTTAAGGTGAATGATGTCTATCGATCATTCTTCCACGAGGGCGATGGAGCAGATGGCGGTTGACAGAGAGGAAAGCCAAAATCCTGCATTCAGAGGATTTCCATCCGCCAAAAGCGTAATGGAGGGTCAACAAGGTGATATGGAGTGGTAGCTTAAGCGTTTGGAAAGAATGTTCGAGAAGCATAGATTCGATGTACTTGCACTTAAAAACCTGGCCGATCGAGTGAAAATGCTTGCGAAACGCTGCAACGAGTGGTACGAATCCGTGCTGCTAATGGCAAATTCAGAGCAAATGAATCGGGAAAGGAAAGATATGGTGCCTTCGACGATAGAATTTTAGAATTGATGAACAACATTGAATACCAGTTGTCTACAAGGATTCCGTTACTAACAACACCCGATCCAAATGCTATTGTCTATAAGCAACCCGTATCAAGGCGAGTACGTACTAAACTTCCGGAAATCGTGCTACCACATTTCGACGGAAATATTCGTGACTGGCCTGCATTCTGTGATGTTTTCGATCGCTGATAGATTCGGCAGAAGAATTAACAGATTGTGATAAGCTTCACTATCTTGTTGCATCGCTAACAAAAGATGCACGCGCCGTGTTTGAAGCATTGGAGATAACAGCAGCAAACTATCCGGTAGCATTGAATCTACTGTCCAATCACTATGAAAAGAAATATTTGATAGTTAAATCACTCGTGGAAGCGATATTTAACTTGGCTCCATTAAAAAGGAAATGCTCAGTGTCGCTAAGCAGACTCGTCGACGACTTCGATCGAAACCTACGCATGCTTAAAAAGGAAGGAGAGAAAACTGATTGCTAGAGCACAATGCTAGTGTTCCGATTGAGCTCGCTTTTAGGACCCCTCAACTCTGCGTCATTGAGAGTTTCATCGAAATTCAACCACAATACCAATGTACCAAGACTCGGTTCAGTTCATCCGGAATCATTGTCATCTAGTAAAATCATTCTCCAAACCAGCCATCGGACCCAAATCCATCGCAGCTCCCGCCATACTTCAAAGGAGCCATCGATTCATGCGGCAATGAGAGCTGTGATCAATGACAAGTGCAAACTGTGTGGTCTTGTTAAACATTCAATGTTCCGTTGCGAAACATTAAAAAACCTAAGTGTCACGGATCAGAAGAAACTCGTGCAATCGAAAGGATTGTGTTTCAACTGATTTTCTTCGGGACAACAACAAAAGCAATGCACATCTGGTGGTTGCAAAGTGCGCGGTAACAAAAACCGCACGTTGTAGCATGATACAGAACCAACAAAGATCGTCAGAACCGTCGATATCGAGGTAGACGGACACTTCCACCCGTCAAAAATAAATTTGTTGGTGCGCAGTGAAAATGGCTGAAATAACGAATGAAGAAATACCTTCCCGAAAGCCACGAAAACTAAAAACGGCTTCTAACGACGATCGTGAAAGTATTGTGCATGCAAATGAAAAAGGCAGAAGCGTTTCTACAATTGCTGCGACTCTAAATATCAATAAGGCAACAGTATATAATGTGTTGCAAAAATATCAGAACACCATGAAAATGGAAGCAAACGAGGAAAAATTACGGAGAAAAAAATAGCACCTCTGATACAGGACAAAATCCGGGAACGGATTGATAAAAATTGTGATATTTCGTTGCAGAAGATAACAGATAAAAATTTCCAAGAATTACAAGCTAATGTTTGTCGTTCTACAGTAGCCAAAGAGATTTCTGAAGATCCTATTGATCAGGGGTTTCCCAACAACGGCCCGTGGGTCACATGCGGCCTTCTCGTGCGGCCCGCAAAGCATTAGGTTTAATTTAGATTTCTAACCATTACTTTGTTAACAACTATAGCACTTTTCAGCAAAACACACATTGTTTCTGTGAACTCTTGCCGGTCTTTTTTCTAGTACCATTGTGCAATGCATAAAGAGTGATTTCAGTTCAGAATCCAAAATTATTTTTGCAGAGATGAACTATGATTGGCCCTCAGCTGCGGCTATTCCACTCAATGCGGCCTGTGAGCAAAAAAGTTTGGAGACCTCTGCTATAGATGATTAGTTGGGCGATACGTTAATTTTTGTTTGTTACAAAATATAAACTTTTCTGATTTCATATAAAATTTCATATAAATTTTTATATATGTCAAATGTTCGAAAAGCAACGTTTAGCCGAATCAAATCAGATAAATTGGCTTGTATTTATTAACAGTAGCACTGGTGAAATGACGGATTGCTCGTTTCGTATTGATGTTTGGTAGTCCTAGTTTCAGCTTCCAACGTCCCGGGTAATAAATCAAACAAATTGAACTTAAACATCGATATTTCAAGGAATTTCATAAATACTTACGTACTACTAGTGGAGGTACTTACGGTGCTGACAGATGAAATTAAGTTGACTATTGCAATTCGTATCACTCCAGAGCCATCCTTTAGAGCCATCGTATCGAGCACAATCTTCATCGCCTCCTGGCAGGTTCCAGAATGAAACGGACACTTCTTCACCACCTATCCATTTCCAAGTGTTGCGATCCTGTGCATCCCTCACTGCACCCATCCAGTATTGGGATGAAGTATCACTTCGGTGACGACGCCAAAGCTCCCAGCTTATGAACCCTTGTAGCGCAGGATTGCTTTCGTTTATTAAAGTACCGCCACGAGCTCGGCAAAAGGCAAGTGCATCACGGAGCGTTGCTGACTGACGACTATAGAAAATGTAGCATTTACCATTGTATGACGCTGATGCGCCAGGGGGTTGATCTCGAAAAGCAGGACAACGTTCAATAGGAAGCGCTTGGTCTGTATACACAAAAGACTCACAAATAGATAACTGGCTTGGGGCAGTACTTTCCAAATGAACTGATACAAAAGCTCCAGGCATTGGAGGATTACATGGCAAAAATAGAGGTTGTCCTTCTTCAAGTGTGCCAGTAAAACGATTGCAGATTGGGTTGGTACCCAAGTCAGGACGGTTGTTTCCAACTCGAACAACAATTGTAGCAGTTTTACTTTTACCTAATGTAAAATGAAACAAGAGCTTTTGAGTTTTGATGAACTTTGCACATAGAGGAAAAGAAAAAAAAGTGTCGTAGTAGTGAAAGTGTGAAGAGGGAGAGAGATATAACGACTAAATTATTGAAGGAAACATTTTGTTAATATCAGTTTACAACGAGTAGGTTATCGAGAAAATTATGGTAAAGTACTGGGGTCGTTCTTTATTATAGTAACGCTTGAAGATTGAAATTGATGCATGTAGCGTTTTGATAAGGTAAATTGAGAAAAGAACAGAAAAATATACAGACGGAGTAAAAGGAACTAGAAGAAGGTACTACGTTTTATATGGTACTAGAAGTAAACTTGACGTTTAATATGGTAAGAGGACCAAAGGTATGGTAAGGACCCCAAAAAAAGGAGGAAAGATACGTCCATAATCGGGTAGATTGAAATGCCTAAAAAGTATATGGCGGTATGATAATGAACAGATGTCCAAGCTCGTTATTTACTTTTGATCGTTAGTAATAAAGTATTTGACCTGTTCGGGAAGACAAATTTATAATCGGTTCCTAACTCACCAAGCGGATGTCAAACAATTCGATTCTTCTAATCTACTCTTGCTACCATCTTGGGCATTTATTTTTCATGACAATTATATGATATCAAAAAAACAAAACCTATCTTCTCCCGTTGTTTCCTGCCCCTGCCATTTCTCTACAACCTCTTCGTTTCATGGGATCAACCCGTTCTTGCCAAAATCTTTCTACTCTTTCTAATACATTATTCTCTTTCTACTTCTTCCTATTCTTTACTGGCTCGCTCACAAAAGTCGAGCACGTCGTACTGACATGGCCTACCTTGCTATGCTTAGCCAAGGCTTTCAAGACTTTTTTAATCACTCGTAGCTGGATGGTTAGTCCTGCGTTCAGGGAGGGTGGGGGGGTGGGCTCACACGAGATTTGATCCCGATACTATCTTTCTACTACTCATCGTCAATAGGAGAAGAGTTCAATTTCTTAGTGCAGTTGGTGTCTAAGCCGATAGATAAAGAGAGAAGAGATGAAGGAAACTGAACCGTTTGTTGACGTGCCTTGCAAGTGTTAGTAAAATCAATCAATTATTCAGTGAGACATTTTTTTCATTTCTTCGAAAAAGTAATGTATGCCCTCCCACTCATTTGCTCCGCACCTGGAGTGCTGCAACATCACTAAGGCATAATTGAACATATTGATTCGATCTTCCTTTTCGAGGGGTTGGGAGATCTAATTTTCTCTTCGCTAAGAAATCCGAAACTCAATATTTTAGGTAAGAAGAATCATGCTTACTCAATTCAGTCAAATTCAGCTTTATTTCTACTGGAGAAAATAAATCTTCGTCGCTATATAAAAAGCAAGTAGCATTTGTGCCATGCTTTACTAAATTTCTAATCGTTATGTAAATCTTAATGATCTTTCGTCACCAATTGGACACTTGAGTCAATATTTTGAGATAAAATGTTTTACCATTACCTGGTGTTGCTTCGAACCAGGAAACATAAACTTCACCACGTATTGTAGAAAAACTGGGAAGAAGTGTGGTAAGCGGTTTGCAGTATTTAGATCTAATCAAATGCACTTTACATTTTCAGGGAGTTTTACATTAACGCATGAAGGAATTTAAGCAAAACCCCCTCCGTTTTTCAACATTTCCGGAACGGATTTGGCTTTGTTCAAACAACAATCAGGGGTATTGATCGTCATTTGAAATCAATCATATTTGTAATTGGACATTATTTGAAATCAAGCATATTGGTCATTGTATAGCTATTAAAAGAGAAACATATTGATCCTTACCCTAGTAAAACTGCGGACGCCCAACTCCATACAATAAAAAGCCATTTAGCCGAGTGCTGCTGAAAATGTATGACCGGTTACATGAAACGTTCACTCCGGCTTCAAAGTTCTTGAGGCCGACGAGTTTGGCCGTTCATTTGACATCCAAATTCACCCATAGACTTTGAAATTCTTTATATCGATGAATTTGGCCGTTCTTTACCATCCATCTTCTCAATTCTTCCTTTCTTTGCCAACACTTTCAAATGACCATAAACCAAACGGTCACCCCTTCTTACAAGTGTGAGTATAAAGGCCACTTTCTCGCGCGCTCAATATAAGCATCGCGGTAACCTAGCTATTTGTTGCTGCTCACTCCTTCACCTTCTCCCTTCTTCTAATATACATCTTCTGCGCTACACATAAAATCAAACTGGACCTATGTGATAAAAAAATCATCGTTAAAAAATTTCTGGATACTAATTTTTCCTTTCTGAAGCTAGTATATTCGTTATTTCATTGCCCCGATGCATTGTTTAAAAAAATATAAAGTAGTTTTCTCTACTCAATTTGGTTGCTGCAGGGAGAAAAATAGACCACAACAACAGTATTCTTCAAATCCCACGTAGTGTCTATTTTTAGTATCAGCGCGTTCTTCAAGCGTTGGTTCCAAAGGCTCATGCGCAACTTAGAGTATATGGGCCAACAACGCGCATGAGAGAGCGAGTTACGCTGGCTACACACGGTTCTGCTCACCCGCGTGCTTGAAATAAAACTTGGTTTTGACCGCTCTTTTCAACAAGAACTTGTTGGCTGAGCGTGCTAAGTTCGCATGAATGGAGCATACTTGACAAAGTTTTTTGCAATGAACTTTATTTTATGAAATTGAACAATTGTGCTCATCGTTAACATCGAGGGAATTGACTCCTGGACATTACCCTCGGAATAAAGAATTTGTTCATTTAAAATGAATAAAATTTTCACTCCGCGTTGCTAGGGTTCTTTACTAATTGTAGATAGAAAACGAACGGCCATTTGTACGTTATACATAACGTTCAAATAGATCATTGACCAACATGGCCCGTGTTCCGTTGTGCTTCAGCTGTCCCGAGAAAAACCGGAACCGCTCGCGGTCGAGCGCTGTCGTCTGCCAATCGTTAAACCAGGCCTTTTTGGCGGACGCATCCACGCCATCACTCCATCTCAGTTTGGGCCTACCACGCCTCCTCTGACCGTGTGAGCAGTCTAAAAGGACTTTACGGGCTGGGTCGTCCGGTGCCACTCTAATGACGTGACCGGCCCACCGGAACCTGGCGGGTTCAATTCGCTGCAGGACAGTGAGGCAATCGCACATTTCGTAGATCACGTCATTGTATCCGCTCCTCCATTGCCCTTCTACAAATATGGGCCAAAGATCCTTCTGAGCATCTTCCTCTCGAACGCGGTTGCTAGGGTATAGTTAGTTTTGGACAAAGTTAATGTTTTAGAGTATGTGAGTACTGGGACTAAAAATGATCTCTTTAGTTCCAGATGTAGCCTTCGCGCCCGCTGAGTATTTTTTTGGAGAATTTGCTTAGGTCAAAGAATTAATATCAAAAATATTGCTAAATTTTGATAAACTATGCAAACTAAATTTTGATAAATTTTGATGTGTATCAGATTTGCAAACTTTTACAAGTTGGGGTATTAAAAACATTAAGTACGTAAGTGATACAATGAATAAATGAGAAAAAAATACGTGATGCAACAAATGACAATCATTGAAAAGTTATGTCAGCTTGCTGAAAGGATACCCTACTGATTTTGCAAATAAAGTCGGGTTTAAAACAATCTGTATTCTATTCATGGACTCGCGGAGCATTCCATGTTGGAACAAAAATAAGGAACATGGATTCTTCATCACAAACAGTTTGAAGATAACTGTTGCTATTTTGATCGAAGCAACAAAAGACATATGATAGAAATATTCTAAATATATTCTTACCGCAACAAGATTTTCCGAAATCCAGTCGTACTAGCTGTACCATATATGGTTCTAGTAGATTGACATACCACCAAGGCACTCGTTCAGATTTTGTCAGCGAACATGTATCGGAAGAAAAAAATGCCGAAGTGGACCCATCTATAGCTTTCTGAGGAATTCCAGCTGCTTCCGTGGAAATTTGCATTGGAGCTTTACCCGCCGCAACATTTAAAACTGCAATGATAAAAAAGGTTATGTCTGAGGCTGCTGCTAAAATGGCAACGTTAACGAAAAATTGAACATATATATATATAAAAAAAAATAAATTTAAATAAATATATTTAAATATATAAATATATATATATATATATATATATATATATATATATATATATATATATATATATATATATATATATATATATATATATATATATATATATTTAAATATAAATATATATATATATTTAAATATAAATATATATATATATTTAAATATAAATATATATATAT
>NC_071293.1:15310373-15355216 GCF_943737925.1 Anopheles nili | reverse complement strand
TATATATATATATATATATATATATATATATATATATATATATATATATATATATATATATATATATATATATATATATATATATATATATATTTATATAAAAATATAAATATATATATATATATATATATATATATATATATATATATATATATATATATATATATATATATATATATATATATATATATATATATATATATATATATATATATATATATATATATATATATACTTACTTACTTACTTACTTATCAGGCGCTACAAGCGCTTGGCGGTCTTGGCCTGCTCCAGGAGAAACCGCAACCGCTCGCGGTCGAGCGCCGTCGTCTGCCAATCGTTGATCCCGGCCTTTTTGGCGGACGCATCCACGCCATCACTCCATCTCAGTTTGGGCCTACCACGCCTCCTCTGTCCATGTGGGCAGCCTAAAAGGACTTTACGGGCTGGGTCGTCCGGTGCCATTCTAATGACATGACCAGCCCACCGGAGCCTGGCGAGTCTAATTCGCTGCACGACAGTGAGGCTATCGTACAGTTCGTAGAGCTCGTCATTGCATCGGCTCCTCCATTGTCCTTCCACACATACGGGGCCAAAAATCCTTCTGAGCATCTTCCTCTCAAACGTGGCTAAGAGGGTTTCGTCAGTTTTGGACAAGGTCCATGTCTCAGAGGCGTATGTGAGTACTGGAACTATGAATGTTTTATATAGTTCCAGCTTCAGCCGTCGCGACAGGTATTTTGAGTGGAGAAGTTTCCTCAGGCTGTAGTATGACCGGTTGGCTGCCAGCACCCTTGCGCGTAATTCAACTTCTATGCTACTGTTGGTGCTGACTTTTGACCCAAGATAGGTGAAGTTTTGGACGACTTCAAAGGTTCGCTCACCTATCTGTACGTCACCCCTGCGTAGACTCGCATTAGTATTTGTTAGCAGGGCCGCTGACGGTGCCACCATCATTTTGGTTTTTGCCTCGTTAATCTCCAAACCGAGGTTCTCAGCCGCCTGCTCAATCCGTTTGTAAGCCTCTGCTACATAGGAGAGCCGCAAACCAATGATGTCTATGTCATCAGCGTATGCCAGAATCTGGATTGACTTGTAGAAGATGGTCCCCGAGGTTTCCACTCCTGAGTCTCGGATGGCCCTCTCTAGCGCCAGGTTGAAAAGGAGACAGGCAAGCCCATCGCCCTGGCGCAGACCCTTGGTGGTAGCAAAGGGCCTTGAGAGTTTTCCATCCACCATCACCTGGCATGTGACGTTGGTCATGGTCATTTTGACAAGCCTGGTAAGCTTGGCCGGGATTCCAAAAGAGCTCATTGCGTCGTAAAGTTTTACCCTGGCTATGCTGTCGTATGCGGCTTTGAAGTCTTTTTCCTTTTCGGAATCCCCTCTGATAGTTTCCCACTATCTCTTCTACGAATGGGACAAGTCTCTCTTGCAAGACTAAGGAGAAGATCTTATAGGCGGTATTCAACACCGTAATACCCCTGTAATTACTGCACTGTAGCCTGTCTCCTTTCTTGTATATGGGATAGATGATACCAAGATTCCAATCACAAGGTATCGATTCGCTATCCCACACCTCAGTAATTATTTGATGAATTTCGCGTTCAAGTGCTGCACCTCCGGTTTTGATCAGTTCGGCTGATATTCCGTCGGTGCCGGGTGCTTTATTATTCTTCAACCGACGGATTGCTTTTCGGGTTTCGTCCATGCTAGGTGGCAGTAGCATGATATCATCCGCTAGTGGAGCCTCTAGCTGTTCGTTGAACTGATCATTTAGTAATTCATCAAAATACTGAGCCCATCGCGAGAGGACCTCTGGCTGGTAACTGACCAGATTTCCATCCTTATTTCGACAACAGGTCACCTTAGGTATAAAGGTTTTTCGATGACCTGCTATCTCTTGGTAAAACTTTTTTCCTGGGCCGTATCGCACTCTGATTCCTTGGAGCTCCTGCACTCGTTGTTCTTCCCACTGATGTTTCTTGGTGCGGTGTACTCTTTTTTCTTCTCGTCTGAGCCGTATGTAATTCTCTGCGCATGCCCGCGTTCTATGCCGCTGCTGCATTGCTCGGTATGCGCAGTTCTTACGTTCCGTCACAAGTCTACATTCGTCGTCGAACCAGCCAGATTTGGTGTTGCCCCGACGTGGTGGTAGCGTGGATTTTGCACAGTTCAATATCTTTGTTTTTAGAGCGCTCCACCGTTCGCTCGTAGTGTTGTATGGATTTGCTGGTAATAGAGACTCACCTAAAGCGGATTCGAAGGCCTGTTGGACTTTAGCGTCCTTTAGGGAGTCCGTGTTGAGCCGGGCCTGCATTTTTTCCTCATCCCCTTTGTCACGGGGACGGGCGATTCTGCAACGTATCACTAAGCCAACCAGATAGTGATCGGAATCGATGTTGGCTCCTCTATAGGTTCTGACGTTTAACAGGCTCGACTGTCTTCGGCGGCTTATCAACACGTGGTCGATCTGTTTGGAGGTGGCTCCATCTGGGGACACCCAAGTAGCTTTGTGGATGTCCCGACGCGCAAACTTGGTACTTCCCACAACCAAATTACTTGCTGCTGCAAGTTGGACCAATCTATTACCATTGTCATTACTGTGCTCATGTAGACTGTGATCACCAATGTATTGGCGATACATTGGCTCCCTACCGACTTTTGCATTGAAGTCCCCCAAGATGATTTTGAGGTCATGCTTAGGGCACTTATCAATGATTTTTGCGAGGCGGCCGTAGAAAAGGTCCTTCTCCTCTTCGTCTTTGTCTTCGGTAGGGGCGTGGACGTTTATGAGGCTAATGTTGAAGAATTTGCCTCGCATGCGCAGGGTGCATAGCCTATCATCTATAGCCTTGAAGTCGATGACCTCGGATTTCAGCCGCGGACCCACGGCGAAACCCGTTCCGAGCATATGGTGGCGGTCGTGGCAGCTGTAGTACAAGTGGTGGTACCGTTTTTCACCACGTCTGCTTAGCACACCATTCCCTAGCCATCGTATTTCTTGTAGTGCTACAAGGTCCATGTTCAGTGTGGCTAGGGCGTCATCTAGTTGCTTCAAGGCTCCGGCTCTGTGCAGAGTGCGTACGTTCCATGAGCCCATTATCATTTTCCGGGGGCGTTGCAAGGGTCGGTTACCGTTGAGTCCAGTTCGCAGAATGTCCTGATTGCTTTCCGTAGTCTAAGTTTACTCGAGGCAGGGTGACTGGCCCCGCGCTCGAGCCCCCAGTACCTCTGGAGGGCCTCGGAGCAGTTAAGTTTAGCGTCTGGCTGTCCCCCCGACGTTCAGACAGCCCGGTTACCCGCGCTGCCCACCCCCCTCCTGTTTAGCCATGCGCCACCATCCGCCCAAGGGGTTGGAACCAGCCCGTTTACCCAAGCTTAGATATACGATGATACATGTTACCGCTCTGCACGTCGGGGACGTGACGGAATAGGAGTTGGAAAGGAGAGCCTGTGTAGCCTTCTAGAGGCGTCGGATCCTAACCCATTAACAGAGCATTAACATATATATATATATATATATATATATATATATATATATATATATATATATATATATATATATATATATATATATATATATATATATATATATATATATATATATATATATATATATATATATATATATATATATATATATATATATATATATATATATATATATATATATATATATATATATTTATATATATAAATATATGTGTATATATATATATGTATATATATATATATATATATATATATATATATATATATATATATATATATATATATATATATATATATATATATATATATATATATATATATATATATATATATATATATAATACATATATATATATATATGTATAGATATATGTATATATATATATATATATATATATATATATATATATATATATATATATATATATATATATGTATATATATATATATATATATATATATATATATATATATATATATATATATATATATATATATATATATATATATTTATATTTTTATTTGCCGCATCAATGTGGTTTTTACTGAACTGATTTGCACCGAACTTGGTTGATTTGATTTTGCTTGAGTTTGCATAAAACACCTATTTGGAATATTAAAACAAAATGGTGAAAATAACAAACATCGTCTTATCTTACGACAACGTTTCATTTACGCCGTAACACAGTCCATTCAAGAAGTAGCTAAGTATCAGATTCTCTAATGCGGAAATGGGGGGATGCAGCCCTAATTTATTAGAATGATCAAATATTGTTCAGCAATACAACTGTTTTCTGTTTATTCTTTTTAACTAGTGACTTTTAGATTATGGGCGGGAAAGGAATTGCATTTTCCAGAATAGAAGAAATTCACAAAAATGCAAAGACGTCATCGAATAGTTCTGTTTCCTGGATGTTTTCTCTCTTCTACCATTTATTTAGACACTAAACTGCAATAAGAAACTCAACTCTTCTTCACTCCACGCATGTCAAAATTAAAAAGTGTAAAATATATTTCAACATATAGTTGTACATAACGCTATGCCCTTTTCCAATAAGATTCACATTTAAATTGTGTTGAGTAGCGTGGGAAATGTGGTTGGTGTAATAAATTTAAATATGGATTTCAGAGCGTAATCATTACGAACATGGAATGGCATTTTGAAAGGGAACAGCAATACAGATAAAATATAAAGGAAATGGAAAATTGTTTCCAGGCAGCTTCAGTGACGAAATAAGAGTAAGAGAAAGAAAAATGGAAAGATTTTGAAAGTTATACATGCTCAGGATGGAACAACATGCTACTTTTCCTCATTGCTATGTAAATAGATTGATATGACGGATCCAAGAAAAATGATAGTCGATAATAAAGGATAATCGAAAGAGTTAAAGAGGAAAACAATTTTCATAAAAAGAGTTTTTATTGATTTCATGACGTGAAAGATGCAAAAGATTAGGTAGAAAATGTTTGGAAGGAACGGCTTGATCATACGAAATAAAGATTATGAAGTGAAATGGTAGTTGTGAAACAACAAGAGAAGAAAGGATTTGATATAAAATCTTTTCCTTGATACCTAAGATGGTTAAAACGGTAGAGTTGTTAAAAAAGGAGTGCAGGATAATTTGAAAAAGCAAGGTACAACCATTTCGAAGGGATATGTCAAGAGCAACAGAGAAAGATAATTTAAATGAAATAGAAAATTTTCGAAGACGAAGCTAGTAATAATGTTTATAGAGTAAATACAACTAAATGAGAACAGAAGAATATACACATCAAAAATTGAATAACACCAGCATACGTAATAATGCTCCTTTATGTTTCCTAAAACTACGTCAACCCGATTGAAATCGGGTTTATCAGCTAGTAGAAGAATAAGGAAAAAATAGGTGTGATGTTTTAAAATGCCCAAATGAGACCATAGAGATTAGGTTGCGATGCCCTGCTAATTTTGGATAATTGCATCAAAATTATATGAATACTAACTGAAGGGAACGTTAAGTATTACTTTTAGGAATACCGATGTAATTCAAATTTTTATGTGTCTATTCGTCTTCTGTTTCATTTTTTATTATATTCAATCTATTTGCTCCACTTCTAGCTTCATTGTTGAAGGTTTTCTATTTCGTTTAAGTCATCTTTCTCTGTTGCTCTTGAAACACTGTGTACAATTTTCTATACCATAATTTTTCAAACTATCCTTAACTATTTGTCATTAAATTTGCGCTTTCAATCTTATCTATCAAGGGTAGAATTATATTTCAGTTCTCTCTTGTCTCGTTGATTCACATCTGCCATTTTTCTACATATTCTTTGTTTCGTATGATCAACCTGTTCTTGCCAAAACCTGTTTGTTTAATCTTTGGCCTCTTTCGCGTCATGGAATCAGTAAAAGCTATTGTTTATGCTTGGTATTTTCCTCATCCACTTTTTTGCAACACTCTTTGAATAATGTATCATTTTTCTTGGACTCATCATATCAGTCCATCTACATATAATTAAGGAAAAGTAATACATTTTCCTTCCTAAGCATACATGACGTTCAAAATCTTTCTTTAACTTACTCTTTTTGCGTCACTCATTCGATTTTTTTTACACCAACCACATTATCAACGCAGCTCAACACAATTAAAAATGGAATCAAACTGAATCAGTGCCAAGCTTTATTATTATTTACAGGATGAAAAATGTGTTTCACATTTTCATTTTGACTTATGTCGAGAGAGGTCGAAGCGATTTTCTATACGCAGTTGAGTATCTAAACCAAAGGGTGAAGAGAGAAGAGTTGTTAAAAACTGAACTGTTTGTTGATGTCTTTTTATTTTTGTGAATCTCTTTTGTTATGGAAACGGCCATTTCCTTTCCTTCCATAATGTAAAACTCACTCTAAGTGAGCGCCGGTGACAGTCGATATATCGGAATAGGCCCGGCCCAGCTGAGTGGACGAGTGGGTTAAAAAACAGAGAGTAATAAAACGGGCAGATGAACGGGTAAAAAGAGTAGTAGCAAGAATAACGACGACAGAATACACGTCTGAATTTTTATTTCGGCGTCAAATAAAGCTGCAAATTAAAAACGGCGTCTTTATTTCTTCGGCGTGCTACCTCCTGTTACATTCGCAGTACACTTGTTTAAAAGAATAAAAAATGGTATCGTTAAACGATTCTTGATCATTCCCGGAATAGAGGGTTGTAAGGGCTCCTTTATGCTCCCATTTTTTGCATTGGGGAACTGATGTTTTGCTACTTCTAGCATGGATTGTGTTGAGGCGTACATGGCAAGTTTTAGTACAAATAGACTACATGTGTCATTGTTCTCAATATTCCGAATATGAGCTGTGCTTCCTCCCACTCATCTTATCCCAACAGCGAGAGCTACTATGCTCACAATTATTAGCATTCACTGAGTATCGACCTTTTTGGGCTTTTATGCCTCATTTAATTTAAATCAGACATGATTGCCCTGCGAGACAAATTCAGCTTGATAGGAGATTGAGCCACGATTCTCCACCAAAATGTCACTTCAAGGTGAAAATTTAGCGACTTGAAACTCTTAAGTAGCCACGAGTTCTACTTAGTAGCAACCGGCAGCCCGTATGATACTTTGGAGCATCCGTTTGGCAACCAGCAGCTCCCATTCAGTCGGGCGCTGCTTAGTAGCAACCGGCAGCTCTTAATCAGTCAAGAGTTCTATTTAGTAGCAACCAGCAGCTGTTAAGCAGCCATCAATAAAGATCAAGGTGCAAATTAAAAATGGAGTAATTATTCTTCGGCGTGGTACCCCCTGTTGCCTTCGCAACATTTTAAAAATTCAGACTGGTGATTTATGTTTGAAATAAAGTTCGAAAGTGAATCGATCCGTGTAAAACCAGTTGTGTTCTTTGGAGTGTATACGAATGCCAAGCTATTCCTGATGAAATTCGGAATCAACTTGGAAATCGCGATCGCACACGCGTCGATTACTTTTTGAGGAAATTCGGAATCGATCAGAAGCCGCGAATCCTGGGAAATACCGTCCGCAATTCGACAGTGCTCTTGAGGCAAATCAGAGCACGCACCGCAGGCGTGCGTGAACCGGATAGGACAAAATGGCAACAACACCAACGGAGAGAAAAAGGCTTGTCTGTTCTGCCAGACTGATAATACCGAGAGAAGAGTCTAGTGCGACGCTTGCGATAAATGGTTTCATCTCGATTGTGTGTACGAGGACAAAACTGTTTTCAGTCGTGAATGGTTTTGCGAAGTTTTCAATTTGAATCCTTTTGAAGGTCATGAAGCTCTTCCTGTTCATAAAAGTCAACCCAACTCGATGAAGGAGATCTGCCTAATGTTCTACGAAATGAAGACATGTATGGAAAGGTGCTCTGCACTTCACGCCAATAACCCCTTCATATGCGACGTCTACAAGCGAGAAGGCGGAGGAGAGATGGTACAGTGTGGCCATTGTGTAGGAGGGATGCACGTGACGTGCATCGCTGGGGACAAAAGAACAGTCGGTAGCAAATTGCAGTGCTCTAAGTGCGTGAGTTCGAAGACTCCGATGGTGCCCAGTACTATCGTCACCATCATGGAGAGACTGGCAGCCATGGAGCGCAAAATGGAAAAACATCGCAACGACGGTGAGCCACGCTTAGGGTCTGGTTTTTCGCATCCGTGTTCGATGGCCTTCGACCCCTCGCATTTCACTAACGAAGGGGAATTGACTCAGAGCCAAATGTCGGCTAGAAAAGTAGTAACTGGAAAACTGCTACCCTTTTCCGGAAATCTAGAAGAATGGGACATGTTTAATGCCTCCTACGAAGAGTCAACCCGTCTTTGTGGATACAGTGATGGCGAAAATATGCAACGGCTGAGAGAAGCGCTAAAAGGCCAAACTTTGAAGGCCGTCAAACACCGGTTGTATCACGGGGAGAATCTTCCCGAAGTCTTAGAAACTTTGAGGGCGATGTACAGGCGACCGGAGTCAGTCATTGGCACATTACTGGATAAGATCCATCGTACACCAATACCTAAAATCGTGAAGTTAGAAACGTTGGTTTAATACGGACTCCAAGGAGAGGAAACAAGTGCAACGGTGCGATCCAGTGGAGTTGAAAATAGAGACGCTAACAAGCGTTATGCTGGGACAGTTTGCGAAGAGGATGAGTAGAATAAAGAACGGAGCATCACGCGTAAGTACGAGATACGCGCAAGGTGATGACAAGCGAGCCCATAAGTACATGAACGCACATGCAGCAATCCAGCAGACTGATGCAGCAATCCAGCAGACTGATGCAGCCGGTAAAAGGCCTGTACCAGTACATGCCAGTCCAGCTGATTCGAACCGTCTGGGAACGAGAAAATGTGCATGTCACGAAGGCTGTAATCGCCTGAACGAGTGCGATACGTTCCTAAGGAAGAATGCCGGAATCCGCTGGAAGTTTGTAACTGACCACAATTTGTGTAAATGTTTCCTACGACGACATCAGAACTAGTGTAGACTATCTCAATCCTGCTGCAAGAGCGGATGTGCGAAAAGACATCACACACTCCTTCACAGTCAGCACATGGATGAGCAGACTAGAAGGTACGAATGTAACAACTCACATTCCACAGAGCCCCATCGCGACGTGCTACTGCGATATATACCAGTTACCTTACACGCTAATGGACGGGAAGTACAAGTGATTGCGCTTCTGGATGAAGGATCGTCTGTGAGTCTGATGGAGCAGGCGCTAATAAAGCAGCTCGGCCTAAGCGGTAACCCCAAACCTCTATGTCTTAGCTGGACCGGAGATAAGCACCGTGAAGAGGCGGAGCCCGTAGAGGTTACCATCAATATCTCAGGCATTAGAGGACAGGATCGACATTACAAAGTACCCGCCATCCGTACCGTCCGCCAGTTAGGTCTCCCACAACAAAGTATAAAAATGGATCAGTTGGCTGCCAAATATTCGCACTTATCATCGTTACCAATCTCGTCGTTCAGCGCGACTGCGCCACGGATACTATTAGGCATGGACAACTATCACCCATCCTGTCCTCTTAAAACCGTTGAAGGATACATCGATGAATCTTTAGCTACGAAAACTCGCCTTGACTGGGTAATATTCGGACGGTGGGACATACATGGACGTAGTAGCGGAGAGAATACAACACTGTCCTTCCAGCGAACGCAGCTTTGTGAGTGCAAAGACATAAAGATAAGGCTAGATAATGCCTTAAAGAGAAGTTTTGCTCTAGAAGAGCCTCGTGAATCGCACAAGGACATTGTAAGATGTAAAGAGGACGAGATAGCGTTGGAAAAGCTACGACGACAACAAAATTAGTGGACGGTAGGTACACAACAGGTCTACTGTTTCGCTACAAATATACGGTGCTCTCAAAGAACTGGACGCTAGCCTTCAAACGAATGGAATGCCTTTAGCGAATAATGAACAGTGGCAAACATCTTAGAGACATTATGAACAGCAAGCTGAAGGAGTATTTAACAAAAGAATATGCTCGTTTGGATATATCAGAGATGTATCATCAAATGCGCATCAAAGCGCAAGATCAACAGAGCCAACGCTTCCTTTGGAAATGGGATCGCGAACAACTAGAACCGGACGAATATATTATGCTTCGGATGACGTTTGGGGCATCCTATTCGCCCAGCTTCGCGCAGTTTGTGAAGAACATCAACGCGGATCGATTCACGGAGCAATTCCCGCAGGCGTCGAAATGCATAAAAGAAGATCACTCCGTCGAAGATATGTTGACGAGTGTGGAAGAAATAGATGAGGCTATCACACTAGCTAACGACTTCATCCACCTACAGGGAGGATTCCCTCTTCACAATTGGTTGTCCAACTCTGCTGAGGTGCTCCAGCCTATCGGAAGCAGTTCGCTGCTATATAAAGACCATACTCTGGAACCGAGTTCAACGCCAAATAAAGTCCTCGGTATGTGGTGGGACTCACAGAACGACACGTTTTGCTTCAAAACACCAGCTTCACTCCACGACTTTCTAGATGATGTAGTACCTACCAAACGCCAGCTATTGAGTCTACTTATGTCGATATACGATCCCCTGAGACTACCAGATCTCGAAAAGATCTCCATCCCACGATGCTACCGTCGGCGAACGGATCTAACCGATAATAATAGCTTCATATCTTTGTAGATGCAGGAATCGATGGATTTGACGCAGTCGCGTACTTCCGATACGTGCAAAACGGAAACATTGAAGTTGCCCTCGTGGGAGGAAAAACGAGAGTGGCGCCGCTCAAGTACGCGTTATTTCCTAGATTAGAACTTCAATCAGCTGTACTCGGTACCCGATTAGCACAAACAATAATGAAGGTCACCAACAGAAGATTGAGAGTACACTCTTCTGGACCGACTCGAGGGATGTAATCTGCTGGCTACGATCTGATCATCGACGATACAGCACCTTCGTAGCACACCGCGTCGGCGAGATTTTGGAAGAAACTAACGTCGATGATTGGCACAGGATATCAACCCACTTTAATGTCACCGATGAAGCTACCAAGTGGTTTGAAATTAACACACACATCACTACTAGCTTATGGTTCACAGGACCAAAATTCTTGTGGTCTGTGGAAGAAAGCTGGATCTGCGAGTCGCCCCCGGTGTCAAGTACCGAAGAGGAGCAGCGGAAGACGGTCAACATCCATGAAGCCATCAGCACATCGATCGATTTTGATCGATTCTCGTGCTGGAAGCGTTTGCTATGGTCTATTGGGTATGTATGACGATTTATACATAACTCTAGACAACCGATAAACCGACAGACAGGTTCATTAATCAGCCTGGAAACTCAACTAGCCGAACGCATCATTATCAAGGAGGTATACCCAGGGGAATATCGCCTGCTAAGCAGTCAAAGCCCCCTATGCAACGGTAGTGCAAACCTGCCTCGTAACAGCCAACTAGCTAAACGCAGTCCTTACATGGATAGGGAAGCGATGCTCCGAGTCAAAGGAAGAATCGATGCCTGTACTTAAATAGGGCACGAGATCAAAAGATCCATTATCCTACCGGAAGGTGGCTATGTCACTGATTTTAAAGTTTACGACTATCATCGCCGGTACATACACCAGAACGCCTGTATGAACGAACCAAACGGTCTTGAATGATATTCCGGGAGAAGTAGGACATTCCGACCTTACGGAGGGCCTGTCATACAGTATGAGCCAGTTGCCAGTTTTGCAAGGTGAGGAATGGTTCCATTTTCGAGCCTATGATGGGAGATCTTCCAGCGGCTCGATTCTCACCGTTTATACGCCCGTTTACCTATACTGGAATCGACTATTTTTTACTCTTCGTTGTAGTAGGCAGACGGAAGATACAGAAACGATGGGGTGTACTGTTTACCTGTTTAACGGTGCGTCAATCCACACTAAAGCAGTGCCTTCCTTGTCGACTAGCCCATGTATTCTTCGACACATTATCGCTCGCCGCGGAACACCGGCTGAAATCTTTTCAGAAAAAGGGACCAATTTTTATCGGAGCCAACCGTGAATTCCAGGAAGCGCTAAAGGAGGTAAATGAAGATGAAATGATCGAGGCGATGAGCTTACAAGACACCAAATGGACCTTCAACCCTCCAGCGGCACCATACTTCGGGGGTGCATGGGAGACGTTGGTCCGAACCGTTAAGCAGACGCTGCATAACATTCAATTCTCGCGACACCCAACGGAAGCAATATTTAACAACTGGCTGATTGAATTCGAACAAATAGTAAATGCTCGGCCGCTGACAGACGTATCAGTTGATCGGGAACAAGATGATTCATCACCCCAAACCACTTCCTGTTAGAATCATCGGCTGGAGTAAACACTCTGGTACCATACACCGATTCGCCTGATACGTTGCGTAACAACTGGAAAACCTCGCAACTGTATGCCAATTTTTTTTTTTGAAAAAATGGATTGCGTCCTATTTACCAACGATAACGCGAAGGACGAAATGGTATCGACCTCGCCCACCATTCAAGAAATCAGATGTTGTGCTCATCGATGTTGAGAACCTCCCATGTGGAAGTTGACATAAAGCGCGTGTGATACGCGCAATCAAAACCAAAGACGACGTAGCTCGTAAAGTACACGTACGTTTAGCAAGTGGAAAACCACTCGAGCGACCGGCAGTTAAGATCGCGGTTACTGACGACGACGGATAAGGGAGTGATTTGCTGAGCCATAACACTGGGAGCCTGTGTTGTTAAACAACGTCGACGTTACCGGATAAGTGAGCGTCGGTGACAGTGGACACGAAAGAACTGGGCCGGCCCAGCTGAGTGGCTTAGTACGAGAGAAGTGAGAGAGAGTGCCCACGCCAGAGGGAGCTTGGATGACGCGGTCAAGAAACGGTGAATAGCAGAAAAAGACCGAACTGACACGTCTGAATTTTTAATTGTTTTCTCCAGCGTCAAATAAAGATAAAGGTGCAAATTAAACACGGCGTATTTATTCTTCGGCGTGCTACCCCCTGTTGCTTTCGCAACAGGTAGCTTGAACATCAATAGATAAATACTTGTTGTTATTGTGACATTTATTTTTATCGTAAGAAATGATACAAGATTCATTACAATGTAATTTTTAATCAGAACCTGGTTCTAATTTATGTGAACCAATTTGGGATGTCGAAAACAACTTTAGTTTAGATTCCAGCTGCAGTGATGTCAACGAAATGTTTTACAATTCAAGCGAGGATGACGACTAGACATTTTATTAATCCAATTTCGTAAATATTTCGATCACAGATTGTTTGCGTTACTTGACGCATACAACAATTTAATCTCGCAATTGCGTGAGAAAAATTTTAGCTATTTTGAAAGATAAAACCAATTGTATTTTTCTCAAAATTCCAAAATCTTACTAAAACATCCGCAATCTCGGTGTTTATCTATGACTGAAATTAATGGAGGACAATATTGGTACGAAGCGTCACAAACACTCGAAAGTACCGAGTTCGAATCTCGACTGAGCCTCGCCAAAAGAAGTTTTTTTACATTATTCAATGTTTGTTTTTTCTTAATTTTACTAACAAGAATATAAAAATCCCATTACATATATTCATGGAGAATCTCTTCATACTCATAAAAAGAGAAGAAATAACAGCGCGCAAGGCAAATGATGCAGAATTAACGAACAGCTCGAGCACTGGTTGGGCAAATCAGTAGGTGCACGTTCAATATAACTGTTCAAAATATAACAATAAAACTGTGAAGGGGTTAACTTAAAGAATGTCGTAGCATACTTTAATGTAAAGAAAGGATGAATGAAGTGAAACTGTGGAAGGGAATACCGCCATGATTCTCGGACTGTTGTTTTCAAAGGATTATTAGCATTTTAAAAAACCGATGAGGATTTCAGTAAAGATTCTTATGACAAACATCATAAAAGACCATCGCCAATTTACATATTCAAAATATTAATATTATCGATGACGCAATTACACCTGATCATCTGCAACAAATCAATTTAGGAGTAAGAGTTGATTTTGTTTTTCAGCATTACATAGCTATCAGGCATGTTATTTGGCATGGCGAATGTTTTAATTTTCTCTACGGAATTTGGCACCAAATGTTTGAACGATTGCAAAAGATATTTTACGATATTGCAATAGCCAACTCTTATTTTTTACCATTGAATTTATCTCGGCACGATGCAAGAGTCCAGATTGCTTGGCCATCCAGCTTTATTACGTGTTTCCGAGGGATACTCATCAATCTTAATTATTTGTGGAACCGCCAATAATTGGCCATATGTCATGTTAGCTCACATTAATATTTGAGCGCCGACTATTCTTTTTAAAGAATTTTAGAAGAATTAGATTTTTGAAGAATTAGATTTTTGTAAATAAAATCTCATAGGATATTAGAAAAAGACACAACAACAAACTTGCTATCATTCTACAACAATGTTATCAGAGACAAATCATTTCCTTTACAACTTCTGTCCGAAGAATAAGGAGTGTTTATTACCATGGCGAACCATATATAATTTGATTTGGCGTGTGTATTACACGTTGAAATATTGTAAATATTTCAAGGTAGAGAAAACGCAAGCCGCGAGCGCAAGCCTCGAGCGCAATTACGCTCGCGCAAGCCTCGAGCGCAATTACGCTCGCGCTTACAGCTGCGCTCTCTTTCAGAACAAACGCGCAGACGGAAGAATCTACAAGAGGGAATACAGTACATTTTATTGCGTTTTTCATATTTCATTATTTTGTTTGCGGTGGCGTCTTTCAGCTGCGTGTACGGGGAATAAACGCCTTCATCGTCCAGTAGCACTGTTTGCCTGCATGGCCAATTGCATTTAGTTCACGTCTATCATCAATATTTCTAGTGGTGAAATGCTGCTACATAGTTTCCTCGTCAAACAGGAGCAAACATGAAACAACGACGGGGAATAAACGCCTTCATCGTCCAGTAGCACTGCTTGCCAGCATAGTCCATAGCCTAGTCCTGCATAGTAGTTCCCTCGTCAAGCAGCAGCAAACATGAAATAAGATAATGAAAGTGTTAGAATACAGTTCAAACTCCAATTGCGATGATTTTTAACCTACCTCAACGGTAACGCTTCCTCTGCGATGATGCGACCTTTCTCCAAGAACAGCACTTGCACACTGGCAGTTTGAGTTTTCTCTTGAACTTACACGTACTCTTCGCCGTTTGCTTCGATCCACTAATTTGCTAAGTCCGCTTCGCCGACGCATCGGCTGGACTTAGAATTTGGAGAAACGCGCACACAAACTCAAAATCGCTGCTGACTGCCGAACACATGCACACGCATAAGGGTAGGGTACGAAAGTGCAAAGCGGAGAAAGGGCTAGATTTCGTTCGCTTCGTACAGCCAAGCGGGGAAAAATCACCCAAAATCGCTCAAACCGGTGAAGTACAGGTAGAAAATCATCTTTTGTCTCTTTCCCGCTACCACAGAGCTTCGGCTCTCGTCACCAGAGTTCAGCCGTCCCGATTGTGTCCCTGTGTTGGTTATCATTCCCGTCGTTTTTAAATGATTTTTTTATTATGGAATATTCATGGAAATGATTTTACTGTGACGAATCTTAGTTTTTTGTAAACGTAGCTGAAGACAAATTGAAATTGTGCTTTGTTTTGAACCTCATAACGATGCAAAGAAAATTTCCGATAGAAACACGGATGTAGGAACACAAAGATAAACACCTTCCGGCTACGTAACGATTGGGTCACAAGAACGGCTTAATCTACAAGCGAAGAAGATTGCTTTTAGTACAGTTCATTATAGAAAGGAGAAATATTTTGATTTCGCGATCGAAACTCTTCTGAGACCCCCCATACACAGCGCTGACTATCCAGCTACGAGTAATTAAAAAAAAAGTCATGAAAATCTTGGCTAATCATAGCAAGGTAGGCCATGTCATTACGACGTGCTCAATTGTGAGCGGGCCAGTAAAGAAGAAGAATATTGTCACAGTTTGTTATATTTCTGCTTATCTCATCTGCAAAAAACGGTAGAAACATGGAAAGGCTTTCCAGAATTCGTTGAAAAACTAGTTTGTAAACAGAATCACGGAAGGGCTATCAAAAATCCATAAAAAAATCAGTATTAAAAATACGTTAACCAGTTTGCTATTTTTCTTCTTCTTTACTGGCCCGCTCATAATTGAGAGCTCGTCGTACTAACATGGCCTACCTTGCTATATTTAGACAAGGCTTTCATGGCGTAAAGGTAAACTAATTTATGTGGCTAATGCTATTTTTTATACCTATTTTACATCGCCTAATACTTCTAAAATAGTCTGTTTAATTGTAGATGCTGAACTGCTGAAATTTGAGATTTTTGTCAAGCTTTATTTACTTTGAAGCCTTGTTTCTTCGAAGATTTACGCATTTACGCTAGAGATCTGTAATTTCGGAATTTTCTTAGTTCACTGTCTGGTTTTCAATAAGCAATATCAGATTTAACACAAGCGAAAAAAACAAATGGGACTTATGACAGCCCTTGCCCCTACATTCGTCGTCAGGAAGGTAATCGGGCGACGAGGGCTTAAACATTTTCATCATATATCGTTGTATAGTTCATGTAGGAATGTTTTATAAAAAATATTGATTCGTTCTTGTGCATTAAAATGTTACAGGAGGAAAAATATGAAACTGCCTTGCTATGCGTTGATCGTATGTTGCGCCGCCCTGTCTATTCTTACTGTCTTTGCTGCATGGGAAATGCTTTATCATCAAAGCTTAGTAATACCTCCGGTATTGATAGGTAAGCTGACTAAACCTCTTTTTTTGCAAGTAAATTTCATCACTCCTCCTCCGTTTCCTATCATGACTATTATTGGATTTTTGTCAAATTCTTTCGTTCGTTGCCGATTCCCACCAACCATATCCTCACATTCTCTTCACGATTATGTTTTTGAATCAACCCGTTATTTCCAATATATTTATACATTGTAAAATATATGAATTTTTAGTTTCTGTCCCACTCGGACGCTATCGGACACAGATGGTCATAGTGCAAATGTGTTCAACACCCGTAATATTTGTTATTTATTTACTTATTAGAAACTACATCCACTACTTAGCTGTCTTGACCTATGCTAAGGAAAGTCAGAATCGCTCGCGGTTGAGCGCTGTCGTCTGCCAATCTTTAATCCCGGTCTTTTTGGTGGATGCATCCACGCCTTCGCTCCATGGGTCCACCAAAAAGAACTTTCGGTCCACCAAAATGGATTTTTGTAGTAATGAAGTGAAGAACATTGCATTGTATGTTCGGTTTTACGCAGAATTGTTGATACGGGAACTATATAGCTTAATGTGGGGATGCTGGTGGTGTTCCGTTAATTGATCTAGTTCAGTCTCACAAAAAAGCATGAAAAAAATGACAGAGAGATTTTATTATTGTTAATTGGTTCCCAAAGGATGAATGTTGTATTTTGCTGTGTGCAAGTGTGTGTTAGCAGTTATATACTTTGTTTTTTTTAGAAGAGAAATGCCCAAACACGCATGCTCTGAAAAAGAATATCCAGGAGAGTGTGGGCCACGAACCCACTGAAACTCTTCTGTCAGTGAAACGCTATTACAAATGAACGCATAGCCTGAAAGCTGCGTTTCCCCAATATGTCATGATCCTAAGATATGGAACGAAGAGAAACAATTTGATTTGTGAGCTCGTTGTTGTTGGTTATTCGATTATGTGGCTAACCGTATCAGATTGGGTAAGATCGTTCAATCGCCAAAAACCTCTCGGTACACCACATTTTTGATTTCAACACCGTCCTGATCCTCGTTCTCTGAGTTCACGTTCAGTATTGCCTTGTTCCGTCGCGAGATCACACGAGACAGTGCGATATATTTGTACTGGTACGCAAATACAGCCCTAGATGGTGTAATGATTGCCCTTGCGATTTATTGATTGTCAGTTCGCCTCTGGCCACGAAGCGATAAGGATCGTTTGCAGATCGCTCGTGCAGAAAACAAAAAATCTATTTTAAGAAGTCTAGTGCTATCTCTCTCTCCCATTATGGGGAAGAGAAAACGTAAAAGTGTTAAAAAGGTAGGAAGAGCATCTGCCAGCTCTTCTGAAGAGACATGCGAGGCTGCTAATGGTGTTAGTACAACAGTCTCTCCTCCAGCCCAACCATCTGGGCCTAAACGTACGTGTCTACCTGATCCCGATCAGGGGTCAATAACCGTTCCGAAGATGTGCGAGTCTTCGCTAGCCCCAAGTCTCAGTGATAGCGACATTGAGAGTGGGTGAATTTCGATAGGTTCGCTCCCGTCGCCGATCCTCCATGTTAGCCTCAGCTGTCTCTGCTCTGGCTCCTAATACTAGTACGTGCTCTGTCACCACAACCTCGTCCGCTGCCTCTCCTATGGTAACCAGTGGACCCACCGTCGCCGTCGCTCCTCTGTTTGAGTCGACCAAATTCACCTCTGGACCCTCATGTTTCATCATGTTGACTGGGCTCGATTTGGCCGATTGGTGGATAGGTCTATTCAGCCGGTGTTGGTGAACCCTGTTGGAGTCAACTCCATTGATAATGCCATTTCCGACCTGGAAAAGGCTATTAAGCATGCCGAAGCAGTTTGCGTCAAGCAAGTTCCAGTGACCCGAGAGTTCATTGTCCTTGATCCCTACACACGATCACTGATTAAGCAGAGAAATATCACTAGGCGACAATTTCAGCGTATAGGTGACCGATACTACAAATGTTTTGCTGCATCGCTGGCTAGAATGATCTCTTCTAGAGTAGATGAGATTAGAAATAATAACTTTGGCTCATTAGTCCAGAGCTTGGACGATAGATCTCCTGCTTTCTGGAAAGTAGCAATAGTCCTGCGGAAAAGACCAAAGCCAGTTCCACCAATGATATCTGGGAGTAAAACCTTGATCACCCCAGTTGAGAAAGTCAAAGCTCTTGCTGATCAGTTTGCATGTTCGCATCAAATTGGAGCCTCTCTGACCAGTCCTCATGAAGCAAAAGTTTCTGAAAGCATGTTTCGTCTGCAAAATACTTCAATAAATATGCCATCTTCTGCGAAGATCACGGCTGACGGAGTCCGCCAAGCGCTGAGACGGATGAGAAATATGAAGGATTTGATGGAATCCATAACATCCTTCTGAAGCACTTACAAGACAAGACCATCTATCGGATTGTCGAGATCTTCAACTCATGCCTTATATTGGGCTTCTTTCCCAGTGCCTAGAAGAGTGCTAGGGTAGTTCCTATCCTTAAACCAGGGAAAGATCCAACGCTCCCTGCGAGTTACCGACCAATAAGCCTTCTCCCTTCAATGTTCGAGAGATTAATCCTGAATCGCATCCACGATACGGTATTTGAGTTGAATGTACTTCCGCCACAGCAGTATGGTTTCCGGCCTGAACACTCCACTGTCTATCAACTGCTTAGACTGAAGGGCACTGTTTTACGGAATAAAGAAATGGCTAGGTCAACCGTCGTCACCTTGCTGGATGTCGAGAAGGCATTCGACAAAGTCTGGCACGATGGGCTTATTCATAAACTTTTAGGTTTCGGCCTTTCCGTGTACATTGTCAAGATGCTAAGTAGTTATTTGAGAGAGAGGATGTTAAGAGTTGCGCTAGGTTCGGCTCTATCAGACCAAGTAACAATATCGGCAGGAGTTCCTCAGGGAAGTTTACTAGGCCCGATGCTATACATATTATATACAGCGGATATACCTGTCCTACCCAGTGACGGTCAGATATTCCTCTACGCAAACGATACTGCCATCGCAGTGAGGGGTAGATCACTAGTCGAACTGAGGAGCCTGCATGCCAGTATTCTTCAGATATGCTGCAGCCTGGAAGATCAAAATCAATACTTTCAAAACTCAGGCGATAATATTTCCTTATAACCAACGTTGGTCTCTTCGTCCTACTCTACAAAGTAGGCTAGTGATCGAAGGGCTCCCTATCAATTGGTCGCCAGTAGCAAAATACTTACGGCTTATATTTGCTCATCGTTTGCTTTTCCGAGCCCATGTTGAGTCTATTATTCACAGGAGCGCCATACTCTTGCGCATCCTGTATCCGTTAATATGTCGATGGTCTAAACTGTCCTTTCCAAACAAACTCGCTAAATTCAAGCAAATTGTCTTACCGGCTGTGCTATATACCTCGTCAGTTTGGGGAACAACTGCACCAACACATCGTCACAGACTGCAGATTATGCTCAATCGTTGGATGCGCATGATCGCTAACGTTGATCGCTACATACGAAAATCGGAACTGTATTCGATTTCCAATACGCAGCCCCAAGATGCGATGTTAGCTAGCATCCTGCATAAATTTCATAAGAAATGCGAGGAATCTCCTCATCTCATTATAAGAAATCTCGTTCTGGATTCCTAGCGCCTCCTTTTATTTATGAAAGGATTACTGTTAAGTAAGTTGGGGTAGCTTCATTAATGCTAAGTAGGCTAGTTAGTTTAAAGAAGTAATTAAGTTATCAATAAGTAGTCATGGTTTCAAGTATCGCTTATCACATGTTTCTTTCCTCACAAAACTTTTGCAAACGCCCACGAGCACTGCACTACGCAATAACCTTACACCTGAAAAGTTAATTAAGCTGCATCCTGTGTATTAATCCAAAACTACCTGTGAATACTTAAATACTTGAAATATAAACTTATATATCTTTATTGATTGTCATCGCAAAACACACCTGTACCGCACGACAAGAAACATTTGCGATGTATCGTCCGTCTTGACGTTTTATGAGCTTGTCACGTCCTGGCTCCATACAAATTTCCAAGCCGTAGCGTTGTGGATGGGTGTGTTTCCCATCGTCGTGAGCATCGCTCGTACTGCTCATCACCCCGCTCCACACAGCTCCCACAAACTAGCTCATTTTTCTTTTCACGCGCAACCCAATTGGCAGGAATAGCTCAAAATAACTCATGACGGAGGCTCTCAAAAGGCTTGAAATTTGTGGTTTTGTCAACAAAATGTAAGCCTCGGCCGGAAACGCTCGTGCGTGCTTCGGCCCTTTTCCCCTTCGCTTTCATTTCTCATTTCTGCAGTTCAGTTTCTTTCAAGGTAGAGAGAACGCAAGCCGCGAGCGCAAGCCTCGAGCGCAGTTTCGCTCGCGCTTACGGCTGCGCTCTCTTTCAGAACAAACGCGCAGACGGAAGAACCTACAAGAGGGAATACAGTACATTTTATTGCGTTTTTCATATTTCATTATTTTGTTTGCGGTGGCGTCTTTCAGCTGCGTGTACGGGGAATAAACGCCTTCATCGTCCAGTAGCACTGTTTGCCTGCATGGCCAATTGCATGTAGTTCACATCTATCACCAGTATTTCCAGTGGTGAAATGCTGCGACATAGTTTCCACGTCCAACAGGAGCAAACATGAAACAACGACGGGGAATAAACGCCTTCATCGTCCAGTAGCACTGCTTGCCAGCATAGTCCATAGCCTAGTCCTGCATAGTAGTTCCCTCGTCAAGCAGCAGCAAACATGAAATAAGATAATGAAAGTGTTAGAATACAGTTCAAACTCCAATTGCGATGATTTTTAACCTACCTCAACGGTAACGCTTCCTCTGCGATGATGCGACCTTTCTCCTAGAACAGCACTTGCACATTGGCAGTTTGAGTTTTCTCTTGAACTTTCTCATCGCCGTTTGCTTCGATCCACTAATTTGCTAAGTGCGCTTCGCCGACGCATCGGCTGGACTTAAAATTTGGAGAAACGCGCACACAAACCCAAAATCGCTGCTGACAGCTGCACATATACACACGCACAAGGGAACGACGATGCAAAGCGGAGAAAGCTAGCCCATTTCGTTAGCTTCGTTCAGCCAAGCGGGGAAAAATCACCCAAAATCGCTCAAACCGATGAGGGGCATGTAGAAAATCATCTTTTGTTTCTTTTGTTCTTTTTTTTGATCGACGGTTGGCTCGACTATCGAGCCGACGTTGCGCATATTCGCCTCGACCGTCGCGTCGACGTCGAAATGCAGTCAAAAGTCGACGTTTCATGAGGATGTTGCCTAGCATGTGTTGTGTTCCAAATCAATGGCGCTCGCGTAAAATTGAGTGATCATGAAATAAAAAAAATCCATGTGGAAGGAAGCTCAGGCCTGTACGCTCTCGTTATTTTCGGTTCAAGCTCCTCTTGACCATGTGGCGACCGCCGCGAGCGCATATCGGAATGGAACATTAGCTCTGAGTGTTCTAAGTGTCGAAACGATTCCCCCCCTATGCTCTTATTCGTTCTGTTTAGGTCTTGTTGTGCTTGGCTGTCTTGCTTTTTCTGCCTCTATTCCTTTTCTTTGCAAATTTGAATTATTTCGGGTCGAATTAGAGAGGTGAGAAGTTAGAAATGATGAGATGAAGTTTTGTCTTGCAATGTTTGAGCGTCGAAAATTTACCGATTCAGCCGTCGAGTCTCATATTATGTGCCCCGTTGCTAACGGTTGACTTTATTTCTTTTAAGGCCAACTTATGACGCAGATTAAAATGTATATTGAGATCGCTGAGAACACCATACTAACCATAACGTGAAACTGACTTGAATTTGCCTAGCAGAATCTCGTCTCGCAAGTTTGTTTCTGATCTGCACCATTATTTCACGTTCATGGTCGGCACATCACAATCAAAAAGACAGATAGTTTTAGTGGATTTAAAAAAATGATTAAGGTATTTGGCACTTGGCAGTGTGCTTGGATTAAACTTCTTACAGACTAAATTATTTCTTTTGAGCAAATGAGTAGGAACCATCAAGAGATATGAGCGTAAATATTTCAGTCAAATTATATGTCTTTGACAATATAAAAAACTAATCTTTCTACAGTCGATTTTATTTATTTGAAAGTAGAAAAACATTGAATATAATTACGGACTTTAACTCAACATTACTTACTTACTTACTTATCAGGCGCTACAACCGCTTGGCGGTCTTGGCCTGCTCCAGGAGAAACCGGAACCGCTCGCGGTCGAGCGTCGTCGTCTGCCAATCGTTGATCCCGGCTTTTTTGGCGGACGCATCCACGCCATCACTCCATCTCAGTTTGGGCCTACCACGCCTCCTCTGTCCATGTGTTTATCATAAACGAAATTCCTTCGCTAAGGGTAAAATCAATGTAATAGTTTTCTGATCGAAGCAAATTGCTGTACCTTTTGCCAGAAAGCCTACCTTCGAGCTTGCTTATGAGTAAATTTAATACCATAATTTGTTAATGTCAACAAGCACCTGAATCGTTATGAAAATGTGGCATGTAAACCAATCGCAGAAACAATTGTTGGTCTATGCTTTAAATTGAAGACAATGAATAGAATTTCTCATGCATGGCATCTTATGAATGCATCTCTCCTATAGGAAAAGCTATCGTAAACGTAATTTAGACAATTTCGCGACGAATACAAAATTGATAAAATAAAATGTCCCATACGGTTTTTCCTCCGGTTTTCTTCTACTGTGTGATTCCCTGAAATAGCTAAATCATTTTGTTGAGGTATCGGAAAGGGTTAAACTTATTTTGAAATTATAAATTTATTAAGAATGGGAAACCCCTAATTGAAATTCGCTAAATATAAGAGAATCTTCTAATCGTTGCTCCACGGATATTCCTTTTTGGTAATAACATTGAGTGGTTGAGCTACGTTAGGGCCGCTCAGTAGGGGTTTGAAGCTCAAGACGAGTACGGTGATAGTTTTGGTACAGACAGAAAGGGACAAAAACTCGTGACGACCCCGGCCGATATGCGTGACAGTAAAAATGAGCTAGTTTGTGGGAGCTGTGTGGAGCGGGGTGATGAGCGGTACGAGCGATGCTCACGACGATGGGAAACTCACCCATGCACAACGCTACGGCTTGGAAATTTGTATGGAGCCAGGAGGTGACAAGCTCATAAAACGTCAAGACGGACGATACATCGCAAATTTTGCTTGTCGTGCGGAGTCGTTACGACACTACACGACTAGCATTTAGGGCTGTGGCGACGTTAAATATCGTCGGCTCGACCGTCGAGCCGACGTTTCGTATCGTCGCCTCGACCGTCGCGTCGACGTCGAGATGCAGTAAAAAGTCGACGTTTCATGAGGATGTTGCCTAGCATGTGTTGCAAATCAATGGCGCTCACGTAAAATTGAGTGATCATGAAATAAAAAAAAAATCCATTTGGAAGGAAGCTCAGGCCCGTACGCTCTGCTCTCGTTATTTTCGCTTCAAGCTCTTCTTGACCGTGTGGCCGCGAGTGCATATCGGAGTGGAACATTAGCTCTGAGTGTACTAAGTGTCGAAACGATTCTCCCCCCTATGCTCTTATTCGTTCTGATTAGGTCTTGTTGTGCTTGGCTGCCTTGCTTTTTCTGCCTCTCTTCTCTTTGCTTTGCAAATTTGAATTATTTCGGGTCGAATTAGAGAGGGGAGAAGTTAGAATTGATGAGATATGAAATTTTGTATTGAAATGATTGAGCGTCGAAAATTTACCGATTCAGCCGTCGAGTCTCATATTATGTGCCCCGTTGCTAACGGTTGACTTTCTTTCTTTTAAGGCAAAATTATGACGCCGATTAAAATATATTTTGAGATCGCTGAGAACCCCATATTACCCATAACGTGAAACTGACTTGAATTTGCTTAGCAAAATACCGTCTCGCAAGTTTGTTTCTGATCTGCACCATTATTTCACGTTCATGGTCGGCACATCACAATCAAAAAGACAGATATTTTTAGTGGATTTAAAAAAATGATTAGGGTATTTGGCGCTAAGTGTGCTTGGATTAAACTTCTTACACACTAAATTATATCTTTCGAGCAAATGAGTAGGAACCATCAAGAGATATGAGCGTAAATATTTCAGTCAAAATCATATGTTTTTGACAATATAAAAAACTAATCTTTCAACAGTCGATATTATTTATATGAAAGTAGAAAAAAACATTGAACATAATTACGGACTTTAACTCAACCTTACAAAAGCGTTATCCATATCTGGCTGGTTTGCAGGGAAGGACTTCCGTTTCCCATGTTTAGGTGATGGAGCTCGGTAGGTAATATATCGATCGGTAATAAATACGTTGGTAATATCCATCGATCCCCCGATATCGTGATTCCTATCGCCAACCAATCATTCCTTATCATTCCGCATACTTTCAATTGTACTGGATTTGCTCTACGGTGTTTATCATAAACAGAATTCCTTCGCTAAGGGTAAAACCAATCCTATAGCTTTCTGATCGAAGCGATTGGCTAAATGTACGAATTGCTGTATCTTTTACCAGAAAGCCTACCCTTGGTTATGAGTAAATTCAATACCATATTTTGTTAATATAAACAAGCACCTGAATCGTTATGAAAATGTGCTTTGCAAACCAATCGTAGAAACAATTGCCGGTCTATGCTTTAAATTGAAGTCAATGAATTTCGCATGCATGGCATCTTATGAATGCATCTCTCCTATAGGTAAAGCTATCGTAAACGTAATTTAGACAATTTCGCGACGATTACAAAATTGATAACATAAATTGTCCCATACGGTTTTCCCTCCGATTTTCTTCTACTGTGTGATTTGCTTAAATGGTTGAACCATTTTGTTGAGGCATCGGAAAGGGTTAAACTTATTTTGAAATTATTAATTTATTAAGAATGGGAAACCCCTAATTGAAATTCGCTAAATATAAGCGATCGCTACAAACTTCTAGTCGTTGTTCCACGGACATTCCGTTCTGATAATAACATTGAGTGATTGAGCTACGTTAGGGCCGCTCAGTACGGGTTTGAAGCTCAAGACGAGTGCGGAGATAGTTTTGGTACAGACAGAACGGAACAAAAACTCGTGACGACCCCGGCCGATACGAGTGACAAGAAAAATGAGCTAGTTTGTGGGAGCTGTGTGGAGCGGGGTGTTGAGCGGTACGCGCGGTGCTCACGACGATAGCAAACACACCCATGCACAACGCTACGGATTGGAAATTTGTATGGATCGAAGAGGTGACAAGCTCATGAAACGTCGAGACGAACGATACATCCCAAATTTTGCTTGTAGTGTACAAGCAAAATTTGCGATGTATCGTACGTCCCGACGTTTCATGAGCTTGTCACCTCTTCGATCCATACAAATTTCCAATCCGTAGCGTTGTGCATGGTTGTGTTTGATATCGTCGAGAGCATCGCGCGTACCGATCAACACTCCGCTCCACATAGCTCCCACAAACTAGCTCATTTTTCTTGTCACTCGTATCGGCCGGGGTCGTCACGAGTTTTTGTTCCGTTCTGTCTGTACCAAAACTATCACCGCACTCGTCTTGAGCTTCAAACCCGTACTGAGCGGCCCTAACGTAGCTCAATCACTCAATGTTATTATCAGAACGGAATGCCCGTGGAACAACGACTAGAAGTTTGTAGCGATCGCTTATATTTAGCGAATTTCAATTAGGGGTTTCCCATTCTTAATAAATTAATAATTTCAAAATAAGTTTAACCCTTTCCGATGCCTCAACAAAATTGTTCAACCATTTAAGCAAATCACACAGTAGAAGAAAACCGGAGGAAAAACCGTATGGGACAATTTATTTTATCAATTTTGTAATCGTCGCGAAATTGTCTAAATTACGTTTACGATAGCTTTTCCTATAGGAGAGATGCATTCATAAGATGCCATGCATGCGAAATTTTATTCATTGACTTCAATATATGTCTCATATTATGTGCCCCGTTGCTAACGGTTGACTTTATTTCTTTTAAGGCCATCTTATGACGCAGATTAAAATGTATATTGAGATCGCTGAGAACACCATACTAACCATAACGTGAAACTGACTTGAATTTGCCTAGCAGAATCTCGTCTCGCAAGTTTGTTTCTGATCTGCACCATTATTTCACGTTCATGGTCGGCACATCACAATCAAAAAGACAGATAGTTTTAGTGGATTTAAAAAAATGATTAAGGTATTTGGCACTTGGCTGTGTGCTTGGATTAAACTTCTTACAGACTAAATTATTTCTTTTGAGCAAATGAGTAGGAACCATCAAGAGATATGAGCGTAAATATTTCAGTCAAATTATATGTCTTTGACAATATAAAAAACTAATCTTTCTACAGTCGATTTTATTTATTTGAAAGTAGAAAAACATTGAATATAATTACGGACTTTAACTCAACATTACTTACTTACTTACTTATCAGGCGCTACAACCGCTTGGCGGTCTTGGCCTGCTCCAGGAGAAACCGGAACCGCTCGCGGTCGAGCGTCGTCGTCTGCCAATCGTTGATCCCGGCTTTTTTGGCGGACGCATCCACGCCATCACTCCATCTCAGTTTGGGCCTACCACGCCTCCTCTGTCCATGTGTTTATCATAAACGAAATTCCTTCGCTAAGGGTAAAATCAATGTAATAGTTTTCTGATCGAAGCAAATTGCTGTACCTTTTGCCAGAAAGCCTACCTTCGAGCTTGCTTATGAGTAAATTTAATACCATAATTTGTTAATGTCAACAAGCACCTGAATCGTTATGAAAATGTGGCATGTAGACCAATCGCAGAAACAATTGTTGGTCTATGCTTTAAATTGAAGACAATGAATAGAATTTCTCATGCATGGCATCTTATGAATGCATCTCTCCTATAGGAAAAGCTATCGTAAACGTAATTTAGACAATTTCGCGACGAATACAAAATTGATAAAATAAAATGTCCCATACGGTTTTTCCTCCGGTTTTCTTCTACTGTGTGATTCCCTGAAATAGCTAAATCATTTTGTTGAGGTATCGGAAAGGGTTAAACTTATTTTGAAATTATAAATTTATTAAGAATGGGAAACCCCTAATTGAAATTCGCTAAATATAAGAGAATCTTCTAATCGTTGCTCCACGGATATTCCTTTTTGGTAATAACATTGAGTGGTTGAGCTACGTTAGGGCCGCTCAGTAGGGGTTTGAAGCTCAAGACGAGTACGGTGATAGTTTTGGTACAGACAGAAAGGGACAAAAACTCGTGACGACCCCGGCCGATATGCGTGACAGTAAAAATGAGCTAGTTTGTGGGAGCTGTGTGGAGCGGGGTGATGAGCGGTACGAGCGATGCTCACGACGATGGGAAACTCACCCATGCACAACGCTACGGCTTGGAAATTTGTATGGAGCCAGGAGGTGACAAGCTCATAAAACGTCAAGACGGACGATACATCGCAAATTTTGCTTGTCGTGCGGAGTCGTTACGACACTACAAGCAAAATTTGCGATGTATCGTACGTCCCGACGTTTCATGAGCTTGTCACCTCTTCGATCCATACAAATTTCCAATCCGTAGCGTTGTGCATGGTTGTGTTTGATATCGTCGTGAGCATCGCGCGTACCGATCAACACTCCGCTCCACATAGCTCCCACAAACTAGCTCATTTTTCTTGTCACTCGTATCGGCCGGGGTCGTCACGAGTTTTTGTTCCGTTCTGTCTGTACCAAAACTATCACCGCACTCGTCTTGAGCTTCAAACCCGTACTGAGCGGCCCTAACGTAGCTCAATCACTCAATGTTATTATCAGAACGGAATGCTCGTGGAACAACGACTAGAAGTTTGTAGCGATCGCTTATATTTAGCGAATTTCAATTAGGGGTTTCCCATTCTTAATAAATTAATAATTTCAAAATAAGTTTAACCCTTTCCGATGCCTCAACAAAATTGTTCAACCATTTAAGCAAATCACACAGTAGAAGAAAACCGGAGGAAAAACCGTATGGGACAATTTATTTTATCAATTTTGTAATCGTCGCGAAATTGTCTAAATTACGTTTACGATAGCTTTTCCTATAGGAGAGATGCATTCATAAGATGCCATGCATGCGAAATTCTATTCATTGACTTCAATATATGTCTCATATTATGTGCCCCGTTGCTAACGGTTGACTTTATTTCTTTTAAGGCCAACTTATGACGCAGATTAAAATGTATATTGAGATCGCTGAGAACACCATACTAACCATAACGTGAAACTGACTTGAATTTGCCTAGCAGAATCTCGTCTCGCAAGTTTGTTTCTGATCTGCACCATTATTTCACGTTCATGGTCGGCACATCACAATCAAAAAGACAGATAGTTTTAGTGGATTTAAAAAAATGATTAAGGTATTTGGCACTTGGCAGTGTGCTTGGATTAAACTTCTTACAGACTAAATTATTTCTTTTGAGCAAATGAGTAGGAACCATCAAGAGATATGAGCGTAAATATTTCAGTCAAATTATATGTCTTTGACAATATAAAAAACTAATCTTTCTACAGTCGATTTTATTTATTTGAAAGTAGAAAAACATTGAATATAATTACGGACTTTAACTCAACATTACTTACTTACTTACTTATCAGGCGCTACAACCGCTTGGCGGTCTTGGCCTGCTCCAGGAGAAACCGGAACCGCTCGCGGTCGAGCGTCGTCGTCTGCCAATCGTTGATCCCGGCTTTTTTGGCGGACGCATCCACGCCATCACTCCATCTCAGTTTGGGCCTACCACGCCTCCTCTGTCCATGTGTTTATCATAAACGAAATTCCTTCGCTAAGGGTAAAATCAATGTAATAGTTTTCTGATCGAAGCAAATTGCTGTACCTTTTGCCAGAAAGCCTACCTTCGAGCTTGCTTATGAGTAAATTTAATACCATAATTTGTTAATGTCAACAAGCACCTGAATCGTTATGAAAATGTGGCATGTAAACCAATCGCAGAAACAATTGTTGGTCTATGCTTTAAATTGAAGACAATGAATAGAATTTCTCATGCATGGCATCTTATGAATGCATCTCTCCTATAGGAAAAGCTATCGTAAACGTAATTTAGACAATTTCGCGACGAATACAAAATTGATAAAATAAAATGTCCCATACGGTTTTTCCTCCGGTTTTCTTCTACTGTGTGATTCCCTGAAATAGCTAAATCATTTTGTTGAGGTATCGGAAAGGGTTAAACTTATTTTGAAATTATAAATTTATTAAGAATGGGAAACCCCTAATTGAAATTCGCTAAATATAAGAGAATCTTCTAATCGTTGCTCCACGGATATTCCTTTTTGGTAATAACATTGAGTGGTTGAGCTACGTTAGGGCCGCTCAGTAGGGGTTTGAAGCTCAAGACGAGTACGGTGATAGTTTTGGTACAGACAGAAAGGGACAAAAACTCGTGACGACCCCGGCCGATATGCGTGACAGTAAAAATGAGCTAGTTTGTGGGAGCTGTGTGGAGCGGGGTGATGAGCGGTACGAGCGATGCTCACGACGATGGGAAACTCACCCATGCACAACGCTACGGCTTGGAAATTTGTATGGAGCCAGGAGGTGACAAGCTCATAAAACGTCAAGACGGACGATACATCGCAAATTTTGCTTGTCGTGCGGAGTCGTTACGACACTACAAGCAAAATTTGCGATGTATCGTACGTCCCGACGTTTCATGAGCTTGTCACCTCTTCGATCCATACAAATTTCCAATCCGTAGCGTTGTGCATGGTTGTGTTTGATATCGTCGTGAGCATCGCGCGTACCGATCAACACTCCGCTCCACATAGCTCCCACAAACTAGCTCATTTTTCTTGTCACTCGTATCGGCCGGGGTCGTCACGAGTTTTTGTTCCGTTCTGTCTGTACCAAAACTATCACCGCACTCGTCTTGAGCTTCAAACCCGTACTGAGCGGCCCTAACGTAGCTCAATCACTCAATGTTATTATCAGAACGGAATGCCCGTGGAACAACGACTAGAAGTTTGTAGCGATCGCTTATATTTAGCGAATTTCAATTAGGGGTTTCCCATTCTTAATAAATTAATAATTTCAAAATAAGTTTAACCCTTTCCGATGCCTCAACAAAATTGTTCAACCATTTAAGCAAATCACACAGTAGAAGAAAACCGGAGGAAAAACCGTATGGGACAATTTATTTTATCAATTTTGTAATCGTCGCGAAATTGTCTAAATTACGTTTACGATAGCTTTTCCTATAGGAGAGATGCATTCATAAGATGCCATGCATGCGAAATTCTATTCATTGACTTCAATATATGTCTCATATTATGTGCCCCGTTGCTAACGGTTGACTTTATTTCTTTTAAGGCCAACTTATGACGCAGATTAAAATGTATATTGAGATCGCTGAGAACACCATACTAACCATAACGTGAAACTGACTTGAATTTGCCTAGCAGAATCTCGTCTCGCAAGTTTGTTTCTGATCTGCACCATTATTTCACGTTCATGGTCGGCCCATCACAATCAAAAAGACAGATAGTTTTAGTGGATTTAAAAAAATGATTAAGGTATTTGGCACTTGGCTGTGTGCTTGGATTAAACTTCTTACAGACTAAATTATTTCTTTTGAGCAAATGAGTAGGAACCATCAAGAGATATGAGCGTAAATATTTCAGTCAAATTATATGTCTTTGACAATATAAAAAACTAATCTTTCTACAGTCGATTTTATTTATTTGAAAGTAGAAAAACATTGAATATAATTACGGACTTTAACTCAACATTACTTACTTACTTACTTATCAGGCGCTACAACCGCTTGGCGGTCTTGGCCTGCTCCAGGAGAAACCGGAACCGCTCGCGGTCGAGCGTCGTCGTCTGCCAATCGTTGATCCCGGCTTTTTTGGCGGACGCATCCACGCCATCACTCCATCTCAGTTTGGGCCTACCACGCCTCCTCTGTCCATGTGTTTATCATAAACGAAATTCCTTCGCTAAGGGTAAAATCAATGTAATAGTTTTCTGATCGAAGCAAATTGCTGTACCTTTTGCCAGAAAGCCTACCTTCGAGCTTGCTTATGAGTAAATTTAATACCATAATTTGTTAATGTCAACAAGCACCTGAATCGTTATGAAAATGTGGCATGTAAACCAATCGCAGAAACAATTGTTGGTCTATGCTTTAAATTGAAGACAATGAATAGAATTTCTCATGCATGGCATCTTATGAATGCATCTCTCCTATAGGAAAAGCTATCGTAAACGTAATTTAGACAATTTCGCGACGAATACAAAATTGATAAAATAAAATGTCCCATACGGTTTTTCCTCCGGTTTTCTTCTACTGTGTGATTCCCTGAAATAGCTAAATCATTTTGTTGAGGTATCGGAAAGGGTTAAACTTATTTTGAAATTATAAATTTATTAAGAATGGGAAACCCCTAATTGAAATTCGCTAAATATAAGAGAATCTTCTAATCGTTGCTCCACGGATATTCCTTTTTGGTAATAACATTGAGTGGTTGAGCTACGTTAGGGCCGCTCAGTAGGGGTTTGAAGCTCAAGACGAGTACGGTGATAGTTTTGGTACAGACAGAAAGGGACAAAAACTCGTGACGACCCCGGCCGATATGCGTGACAGTAAAAATGAGCTAGTTTGTGGGAGCTGTGTGGAGCGGGGTGATGAGCGGTACGAGCGATGCTCACGACGATGGGAAACTCACCCATGCACAACGCTACGGCTTGGAAATTTGTATGGAGCCAGGAGGTGACAAGCTCATAAAACGTCAAGACGGACGATACATCGCAAATTTTGCTTGTCGTGCGGAGTCGTTACGACACTACAAGCAAAATTTGCGATGTATCGTACGTCCCGACGTTTCATGAGCTTGTCACCTCTTCGATCCATACAAATTTCCAATCCGTAGCGTTGTGCATGGTTGTGTTTGATATCGTCGTGAGCATCGCGCGTACCGATCAACACTCCGCTCCACATAGCTCCCACAAACTAGCTCATTTTTCTTGTCACTCGTATCGGCCGGGGTCGTCACGAGTTTTTGTTCCGTTCTGTCTGTACCAAAACTATCACCGCACTCGTCTTGAGCTTCAAACCCGTACTGAGCGGCCCTAACGTAGCTCAATCACTCAATGTTATTATCAGAACGGAATGCCCGTGGAACAACGACTAGAAGTTTGTAGCGATCGCTTATATTTAGCGAATTTCAATTAGGGGTTTCCCATTCTTAATAAATTAATAATTTCAAAATAAGTTTAACCCTTTCCGATGCCTCAACAAAATTGTTCAACCATTTAAGCAAATCACACAGTAGAAGAAAACCGGAGGAAAAACCGTATGGGACAATTTATTTTATCAATTTTGTAATCGTCGCGAAATTGTCTAAATTACGTTTACGATAGCTTTTCCTATAGGAGAGATGCATTCATAAGATGCCATGCATGCGAAATTTTATTCATTGACTTCAATTTAAAGCATAGACCAACAATTGTTTCTACGATTGGTTTGCAAAGCACATTTTCATAACGATTCAGGTGCTTGTTTATATTAACAAAATATGGTATTGTATTTACTCATAACCAAGCTCGAGGGTAGGTTTTCTGGCAAAAGGTACAGCAATTCGTACATTTAGCCAATCGCTTCGATCAGAAAGCTATTGGATTGGTTTTACCTTTAGCGAAGGAATTCTGTTTATGATAAACACCGAAGAAGCAAATCCAGTACAATTGAAAGTATGCGGAATGATAAGGAATGATTGGTTGGCGATAGGAATCACGATATCGGGGGATCGATGGATATTACCAACGTATTTATTACCGATCGATATATTACCTACCGAGCTCGATCACCTAAACATGGGAAACGGAAGTCCTTCCCTGCAAACCAGCCAGATATGGATAACGCTTTTGTAAGGTTGAGTTAAAGTCCGTAATTATGTTCAATGTTTTTTTCTACTTTCATATAAATAATATCGACTGTTGAAAGATTAGTTTTTAATATTGTCAAAGACATATGATTTTGACTGAAATATTTACGCTCATATCTCTTGATGGTTCCTACTCATTTGCTCAAAAGAAATAATTTAGTCTGTAAGAAGTTTAATCCAAGCACACTTAGCGCCAAATACCCTAATCATTTTTTTAAATCCACTAAAAATATCTGTCTTTTTGATTGTGATTTGCCGACCATGAACGTGAAATAATGGTGCAGATCAGAAACAAACTTACGAGACGGGATTTTCTTAGGCAAATTCAAGTCAGTTTCACGTTATGGGTAATATGGGGTTCTCAGCGATCTCAAAATATATTTTAATCTGCGTCATAATTTGGCCTTAAAAGAAAGAAAGTCAACCATTAGCAACGGGGCACATAATATGAGACTCGACGGCTGAATCGGTAAATTTTCGACGCTCGATCATTTCAATACAAAACTTCATATCTCATCAATTCTAACTTCTCCCCTCTCTAATTCGACCCGAAATAATTCAAATTTGCAAAGAAAAGGAAGAGAGGCAGAAAAAGCAAGGCAGCCAAGCACAACAAGACCTAATCAGAACGAATACAGAGCATAGGGGGGGAATCGTTTCGACACTTAGAACACTCCGAGCTAATGTTCCACTCCGACATGCACTCGCGGCCACACGGTCAAGAAGAGCTTGAAGCGAAAATAACGAGGGCAGAGCGTACGGGCCTGAGCTTCCTTCCACATGGATTTTTTTTATTTCATGATCACTCAATTTTACGCGAGCGCCATTGATTTGCAACACATGCTAGGCAACATCCTCATGAAACGTCGACTTTATACTGCATCTCGACGTCGACGCGACGGTCGAGGCGACGATACGAAACGTCGGCTCGACGGTCGAGCCGACGATATTTAACGTCGCCACAGCCGTAAATGCTCGTCGTGGAGTTTTGTCCTGTTCTGTCTGTACCACAACTATCACCGCACTCGTCTTGAGCTTCAAATCAGTACTGAGCGGCCCTAACCTACCTCAACCACTCAATGATATTATCAAAACGGAATGTCCGTGAAACAACGACTAGAAGATTGCAGCGATCACTTATATTTAGCGAATTTCAATTAGGGGTTTCCCATTCTTAAAAAAATGATAGTTTCAAAATAAGTTTAACCCTTTCCGATGCCTCAACAAAATGGTTCAGCCATTTAAGCGAATCACACAGTAGAAGAAAACCGGAGGAAAAACCGTATGGGACAATTTATTTTATCAATTTTGTAATCGTCGCGAAATTGTCTAAATTACGTTTACGATAGCTTTTCCTATAGGAGAGATGCATTCATAAGATGCCATGCATGCGAAATTTTATTCATTGACTTCAATATATGTCTCATATTATGTGCCCCGTTGCTAACGGTTGACTTTATTTCTTTTAAGGCCAACTTATGACGCAGATTAAAATGTATATTGAGATCGCTGAGAACACCATACTAACCATAACGTGAAACTGACTTGAATTTGCCTAGCAGAATCTCGTCTCGCAAGTTTGTTTCTGATCTGCACCATTATTTCACGTTCATGGTCGGCACATCACAATCAAAAAGACAGATAGTTTTAGTGGATTTAAAAAAATGATTAAGGTATTTGGCACTTGGCAGTGTGCTTGGATTAAACTTCTTACAGACTAAATTATTTCTTTTGAGCAAATGAGTAGGAACCATCAAGAGATATGAGCGTAAATATTTCAGTCAAATTATATGTCTTTGACAATATAAAAAACTAATCTTTCTACAGTCGATTTTATTTATTTGAAAGTAGAAAAACATTGAATATAATTACGGACTTTAACTCAACATTACTTACTTACTTACTTATCAGGCGCTACAACCGCTTGGCGGTCTTGGCCTGCTCCAGGAGAAACCGGAACCGCTCGCGGTCGAGCGTCGTCGTCTGCCAATCGTTGATCCCGGCTTTTTTGGCGGACGCATCCACGCCATCACTCCATCTCAGTTTGGGCCTACCACGCCTCCTCTGTCCATGTGTTTATCATAAACGAAATTCCTTCGCTAAGGGTAAAATCAATGTAATAGTTTTCTGATCGAAGCAAATTGCTGTACCTTTTGCCAGAAAGCCTACCTTCGAGCTTGCTTATGAGTAAATTTAATACCATAATTTGTTAATGTCAACAAGCACCTGAATCGTTATGAAAATGTGGCATGTAAACCAATCGCAGAAACAATTGTTGGTCTATGCTTTAAATTGAAGACAATGAATAGAATTTCTCATGCATGGCATCTTATGAATGCATCTCTCCTATAGGAAAAGCTATTGTAAACGTAATTTAGACAATTTCGCGACGAATACAAAATTGATAAAATAAAATGTCCCATACGGTTTTTCCTCCGGTTTTCTTCTACTGTGTGATTCCCTGAAATAGCTAAATCATTTTGTTGAGGTATCGGAAAGGGTTAAACTTATTTTGAAATTATAAATTTATTAAGAATGGGAAACCCCTAATTGAAATTCGCTAAATATAAGAGAATCTTCTAATCGTTGCTCCACGGATATTCCTTTTTGGTAATAACATTGAGTGGTTGAGCTACGTTAGGGCCGCTCAGTAGGGGTTTGAAGCTCAAGACGAGTACGGTGATAGTTTTGGTACAGACAGAAAGGGACAAAAACTCGTGACGACCCCGGCCGATATGCGTGACAGTAAAAATGAGCTAGTTTGTGGGAGCTGTGTGGAGCGGGGTGATGAGCGGTACGAGCGATGCTCACGACGATGGGAAACTCACCCATGCACAACGCTACGGCTTGGAAATTTGTATGGAGCCAGGAGGTGACAAGCTCATAAAACGTCAAGACGGACGATACATCGCAAATTTTGCTTGTCGTGCGGAGTCGTTACGACACTACAAGCAAAATTTGCGATGTATCGTACGTCCCGACGTTTCATGAGCTTGTCACCTCTTCGATCCATACAAATTTCCAATCCGTAGCGTTGTGCATGGTTGTGTTTGATATCGTCGTGAGCATCGCGCGTACCGATCAACACTCCGCTCCACATAGCTCCCACAAACTAGCTCATTTTTCTTGTCACTCGTATCGGCCGGGGTCGTCACGAGTTTTTGTTCCGTTCTGTCTGTACCAAAACTATCACCGCACTCGTCTTGAGCTTCAAACCCGTACTGAGCGGCCCTAACGTAGCTCAATCACTCAATGTTATTATCAGAACGGAATGCCCGTGGAACAACGACTAGAAGTTTGTAGCGATCGCTTATATTTAGCGAATTTCAATTAGGGGTTTCCCATTCTTAATAAATTAATAATTTCAAAATAAGTTTAACCCTTTCCGATGCCTCAACAAAATTGTTCAACCATTTAAGCAAATCACACAGTAGAAGAAAACCGGAGGAAGAACCGTATGGGATAATTTATTTTATCAATTTTGTAATCGTCGCGAAATTGTCTAAATTACGTTTACGATAGCTTTTCCTATAGGAGAGATGCATTCATAAGATGCCATGCATGCGAAATTCTATTCATTGACTTCAATATATGTCTCATATTATGTGCCCCGTTGCTAACGGTTGACTTTATTTCTTTTAAGGCCAACTTATGACGCAGATTAAAATGTATATTGAGATCGCTGAGAACACCATACTAACCATAACGTGAAACTGACTTGAATTTGCCTAGCAGAATCTCGTCTCGCAAGTTTGTTTCTGATCTGCACCATTATTTCACGTTCATGGTCGGCACATCACAATCAAAAAGACAGATAGTTTTAGTGGATTTAAAAAAATGATTAAGGTATTTGGCACTTGGCTGTGTGCTTGGATTAAACTTCTTACAGACTAAATTATTTCTTTTGAGCAAATGAGTAGGAACCATCAAGAGATATGAGCGTAAATATTTCAGTCAAATTATATGTCTTTGACAATATAAAAAACTAATCTTTCTACAGTCGATTTTATTTATTTGAAAGTAGAAAAACATTGAATATAATTACGGACTTTAACTCAACATTACTTACTTACTTACTTATCAGGCGCTACAACCGCTTGGCGGTCTTGGCCTGCTCCAGGAGAAACCGGAACCGCTCGCGGTCGAGCGTCGTCGTCTGCCAATCGTTGATCCCGGCTTTTTTGGCGGACGCATCCACGCCATCACTCCATCTCAGTTTGGGCCTACCACGCCTCCTCTGTCCATGTGTTTATCATAAACGAAATTCCTTCGCTAAGGGTAAAATCAATGTAATAGTTTTCTGATCGAAGCAAATTGCTGTACCTTTTGCCAGAAAGCCTACCTTCGAGCTTGCTTATGAGTAAATTTAATACCATAATTTGTTAATGTCAACAAGCACCTGAATCGTTATGAAAATGTGGCATGTAAACCAATCGCAGAAACAATTGTTGGTCTATGCTTTAAATTGAAGACAATGAATAGAATTTCTCATGCATGGCATCTTATGAATGCATCTCTCCTATAGGAAAAGCTATCGTAAACGTAATTTAGACAATTTCGCGACGAATACAAAATTGATAAAATAAAATGTCCCATACGGTTTTTCCTCCGGTTTTCTTCTACTGTGTGATTCCCTGAAATAGCTAAATCATTTTGTTGAGGTATCGGAAAGGGTTAAACTTATTTTGAAATTATAAATTTATTAAGAATGGGAAACCCCTAATTGAAATTCGCTAAATATAAGAGAATCTTCTAATCGTTGCTCCACGGATATTCCTTTTTGGTAATAACATTGAGTGGTTGAGCTACGTTAGGGCCGCTCAGTAGGGGTTTGAAGCTCAAGACGAGTACGGTGATAGTTTTGGTACAGACAGAAAGGGACAAAAACTCGTGACGACCCCGGCCGATATGCGTGACAGTAAAAATGAGCTAGTTTGTGGGAGCTGTGTGGAGCGGGGTGATGAGCGGTACGAGCGATGCTCACGACGATGGGAAACTCACCCATGCACAACGCTACGGCTTGGAAATTTGTATGGAGCCAGGAGGTGACAAGCTCATAAAACGTCAAGACGGACGATACATCGCAAATTTTGCTTGTCGTGCGGAGTCGTTACGACACTACAAGCAAAATTTGCGATGTATCGTACGTCCCGACGTTTCATGAGCTTGTCACCTCTTCGATCCATACAAATTTCCAATCCGTAGCGTTGTGCATGGTTGTGTTTGATATCGTCGAGAGCATCGCGCGTACCGATCAACACTCCGCTCCACATAGCTCCCACAAACTAGCTCATTTTTCTTGTCACTCGTATCGGCCGGGGTCGTCACGAGTTTTTGTTCCGTTCTGTCTGTACCAAAACTATCACCGCACTCGTCTTGAGCTTCAAACCCGTACTGAGCGGCCCTAACGTAGCTCAATCACTCAATGTTATTATCAGAACGGAATGCCCGTGGAACAACGACTAGAAGTTTGTAGCGATCGCTTATATTTAGCGAATTTCAATTAGGGGTTTCCCATTCTTAATAAATTAATAATTTCAAAATAAGTTTAACCCTTTCCGATGCCTCAACAAAATTGTTCAACCATTTAAGCAAATCACACAGTAGAAGAAAACCGGAGGAAAAACCGTATGGGACAATTTATTTTATCAATTTTGTAATCGTCGCGAAATTGTCTAAATTACGTTTACGATAGCTTTTCCTATAGGAGAGATGCATTCATAAGATGCCATGCATGCGAAATTTTATTCATTGACTTCAATTTAAAGCATAGACCAACAATTGTTTCTACGATTGGTTTGCAAAGCACATTTTCATAACGATTCAGGTGCTTGTTTATATTAACAAAATATGGTATTGTATTTACTCATAACCAAGCTCGAGGGTAGGCTTTCTGGCAAAAGGTACAGCAATTCGTACATTTAGCCAATCGCTTCGATCAGAAAGCTATTGGATTGGTTTTACCTTTAGCGAAGGAATTCTGTTTATGATAAACACCGAAGAAGCAAATCCAGTACAATTGAAAGTATGCGGAATGATAAGGAATGATTGGTTGGCGATAGGAATCACGATATCGGGGGATCGATGGATATTACCAACGTATTTATTACCGATCGATATATTACCTACCGAGCTCGATCACCTAAACATGGGAAACGGAAGTCCTTCCCTGCAAACCAGCCAGATATGGATAACGCTTTTGTAAGGTTGAGTTAAAGTCCGTAATTATGTTCAATGTTTTTTTCTACTTTCATATAAATAATATCGACTGTTGAAAGATTAGTTTTTAATATTGTCAAAGACATATGATTTTGACTGAAATATTTACGCTCATATCTCTTGATGGTTCCTACTCATTTGCTCAAAAGAAATAATTTAGTCTGTAAGAAGTTTAATCCAAGCACACTTAGCGCCAAATACCCTAATCATTTTTTTAAATCCACTAAAAATATCTGTCTTTTTGATTGTGATTTGCCGACCATGAACGTGAAATAATGGTGCAGATCAGAAACAAACTTACGAGACGGGATTTTCTTAGGCAAATTCAAGTCAGTTTCACGTTATGGGTAATATGGGGTTCTCAGCGATCTCAAAATATATTTTAATCTGCGTCATAATTTGGCCTTAAAAGAAAGAAAGTCAACCATTAGCAACGGGGCACATAATATGAGACTCGACGGCTGAATCGGTAAATTTTCGACGCTCGATCATTTCAATACAAAACTTCATATCTCATCAATTCTAACTTCTCCCCTCTCTAATTCGACCCGAAATAATTCAAATTTGCAAAGAAAAGGAAGAGAAGCAGAAAAAGCAAGGCAGCCAAGCACAACAAGACCTAATCAGAACGAATACAGAGCATAGGGGGGGAATCGTTTCGACACTTAGAACACTCCGAGCTAATGTTCCACTCCGACATGCACTCGCGGCCACACGGTCAAGAAGAGCTTGAAGCGAAAATAACGAGGGCAGAGCGTACGGGCCTGAGCTTCCTTCCACATGGATTTTTTTTATTTCATGATCACTCAATTTTACGCGAGCGCCATTGATTTGCAACACATGCTAGGCAACATCCTCATGAAACGTCGACTTTTTACTGCATCTCGACGTCGACGCGACGGTCGAGGCGACGATACGAAACGTCGGCTCGACGGTCGAGCCGACGATATTTAACGTCGCCACAGCCGTAAATGCTCGTCGTGGAGTTTTGTCCTGTTCTGTCTGTACCACAACTATCACCGCACTCGTCTTGAGCTTCAAATCAGTACTGAGCGGCCCTAACCTACCTCAACCACTCAATGATATTATCAAAACGGAATGTCCGTGAAACAACGACTAGAAGATTGCAGCGATCACTTATATTTAGCGAATTTCAATTAGGGGTTTCCCATTCTTAAAAAAATGATAGTTTCAAAATAAGTTAAACCCTTTCCGATGCCTCAACAAAATGGTTCAGCCATTTAAGCGAATCACACAGTAGAAGAAAACCGGAGGGAAACCCGTATGGGACATTTTATTTTATCAACTAGCTGATAAACCCGATTTCATTCGGGTCGATGTAGTTTCAGAAAAAATAAAGGGGATTTTTTACGTATGCTTGTGTAATTCAATTTTTGATGTGTATATTATGTTTTTCTTATTTAGTTGTATTCATTCTATAAACTATATATTCTTTGAATAAACTAAATATTTCTTTGAATAAACTGTATATTCATCTTTCTCTGTTCCTCTCGACATATGCCTTCCAATTGGTTGTACCTGTCTTTTTCAAAATATCATTCACTCCTTTATAAGAAATCGAGCCTTTTAACCATCTTAGCTATCAAAAAAAAAGGATTTTTTTTTTATAAAATCCTTTTTTCTCTTGTTGATTCACAACTGCCATTTCGCTCCATAATTTTTCGCATCTTGCACGTCATCAAATTAGTTGAACCTATTGTTTTGCTTTTTGTTTTCCTCTTTGATTCTTTAGGAAATACTTTTTTATCCTGTATCATTTGTCTTGGATCCGTCACATAAATTTATCAACATTGCAATGAGGAAATGTAGCATGTTGTTCCATCCTGAGCATGTATGACGTTCAAAATCTTTCTACTTTTCTAACTCTTATTCTTATTTCGTAATTGAAGCTACCTGGAAACAGTTTTCCATTTTCCTATATATTTCATCGGTATTGCTGTTCTCTTTCAAAACGCCATTTCACGTTCGTAATCATAACGCTCTGAAATCGATATTTAAATGTATTACACCAACCACATTTCCAATGCTACTCAACACAATTAAAAATTGAATCTTACTGAATAAGGGCATAGTGCTATGTGTTGCAAAACATTCTACTTTTTAAAAATTAATCATGCATGAGAAGAAAATGAGTTGATTTTCTAAACCCAGTTTAGTGTCTAAATAAATGTTTTAAGAGAAAAAAGTTGCAGGCAACTGAACTATTTGATGACGACTTTACATTTTTGTGAATTTCTTTTATTCTGAAAACAGAAATTCCTTTCCCGACCATAATGTAAAAGTCACTTGTAAAAAAGAATAAACAAAAAACCATTTGGATCACTGAGCGATATTTGAACATACCAATAAATTAGGGTTGCATCCTCCCATTTCCCCATTGCAGAATGTGATATTTTGCTACTTGTTGCATAGACTGTGTTAAGGCGTACATGAAAAGTTGTTGTTAAATTAGACGATATTTGTTACTTATGGGCATTTTTTTTCAATATTCCGAACAGGGATTGTATGCCCTCCCACGAATTTGTCTCCAACTGGGAGAGCTGCAACGTTCCATTCTAATTTTCCAGTAAATATTGACATTTTTAAGAATTCGCCTCATTTCATTTAAATCAGACATGATTGCTATGCTTGACCATATTTTCCAATACTCTAATAGGAAGAGCTCGTATGGGAGCTCTTGTTTTTAAAATTTTGTGTAAACAGAATCATCCTCACCTAAAATCATCCGGACCAAGCCACAGTGGGGAAGCCAGGAACAAATCGCGGTCATAAGTATTTTTTATCAGAATTTCTTGGTTTTTTCTTACAAAATGTGTTGAATGTTGACCAATTGCTCATTTAAGACGATTATTGGAAGTGGACATCCAGATCTGTATCTGTATTGGTGCCACTGTATCTACATATACTATGTTGATAGATTGTAGTTCAAACACCTTGCGTGCCAAGCGTTTTTTAGGAAAGTTGTTGGTGATACTGTGAATGTCCGGTAGAACCATCCATACCCCAATTGCACAACAATACCAATTTGGCCGAATTTAGCTTCTTTTGTTCCAAATATTCTTCAATAACCTCACTTCGCATCTCTATTATCCGCTCTGCTGTTACATTTGCTAAATATTGAACTCTCACTTTCACACTATTTTCGCTCACTTGTATACCTGAAGGAACACATAACTTTTTCGCTTTTTGCACTTCTTTATACGTTGGAAATCGTGAAGGATCTGTCCGGTGACTTCCTTCGTATTGATCTTTCGATAAATTATAATCAATTAAAAATCCAAACGCCTCCTCTCCGTTCATCAGCTGTGTTTGACTCGGATTTTCACTTAAGTTGAATGATCGATTCAATAATCTTCCTAACAGATATACCACTTCGAACTTATTTTCTTTACGAGCTATTTTTCTTGCAAATTCTAGCACTTCTTCCAAACTATATTTTTCACCCAAATCACTTTCTATTTCACTGATTCTGCGCCGTCTTTGTCGTTTGCCAATAATTTCGAAAGATTTACGAGGTCTTCCAAATCTACTATCATTCTCCTTTTGTGTGCTTTCACTTCGACATACAATATCAAAATTTGAATTTAGCCACTTTTGATTATATTTTTCAAATCGCATTTGGTGTCGATTGGATCTATCGTACAATTGTTTTGCTTTAACCACTTCCAGAATATAATTGAAAATAATTTCCGTATTTTCTTTTACTGAATTTGAAATATTGATTTGCTTTAAAATATCTTTAATGATGAAATAAGCCATGTTGTCTATATACGTTTTATGTTTGGAATGAACTTAAATGTGAACTAGTAGAACTAATTATATAAGATATGGGTAGCTTAATGTCATCCTATATGCCATTACGTTATATGGGAATCCCATATATCATTCAATAAAATTATGCTGTATATAGTACAGGTAGCTGCTAAGTTTTTATGCTAGCATAATATGTGAAACCCCCCCCCCCCCCTCCCCTAAGGCAAAAAAAGCCGCCTCAATAACAGTGGTTACCTTCAATGGGGGTAACCACTGTTATTGAGGCGGCTCTTTTTGCCTTAGGGGGGGCTTTTCACATATTATGCTAGCATAAAAACTTAGCAGCTACCTGTACTATATACAGCATAATTTTATTGAACTAAAACACAGGTGTAAAATTTTACAAACAGGTGGCAAGGGTAGTGAGTATTATTGAGGCGGTGATGTTTATAAGTTAACATATCTAGCGTCAGGTACCATGCGGCTCCATATGTAAAAAAAGTTTACCTACAAGATTTGATTTTACAAACGAGTGCGCAAGTATGCGCAGCTGGAAATGACTTTAAAAGTTTGTTTAAATATTAAACTAACGTTACTGAAAATTTGGCGATGGTACTTTTTGATACTTTTTTTTTATTCATTACCAAAGTTGAAAAACATGTTTTTTTCTTATTTTTATTTTCAAAAAACAATATTTTTTTTTTCTTTTTATTATAAATAAATTTATTTAAATAACTTTAAAACAATGAAAACTTTATAATCTTTCGAACTATATGCAATTTGCATATGATATTGTAGAAAAACAGAGCAAAACATCCCATTAAACAAGAACGCTCAATGTCCAGAAATTTCATCGTTTTTTTGCACTTTTTCAACTTTGGCATCGTATATCTCAAAAACTACTAAAAATAGAACCCTGTAATTTTGGCTTTTTCTTAGTCAACTATTTCTTAATTCATCACAATGTTCAAAAATACCCTACCATATATGTAAAAAATTGGACTTATGACCGCCTTTTCCCCAACGTGCAAGCTTTTTTACTATGACCGAATTATTTTGTTGGTAATACAGACGGGAGGTTCTTTGGAAACCTCCCTTGGTTTCCCACGGGCGTAAATGAATCTTCGTCGCGTTATGGATAGCAAGAAGCATTTGTACCGTGTGCCAATCGAATTGGAAGCCATGTGTATTTTTCAATAATTTTTCTGTGTTTGGTAGAGGGAGAGGGACAACCTTTTGGTTATCCGCT